>NC_058133.1:27963024-27989980 GCF_016433145.1 Gracilinanus agilis | reverse complement strand
GGATCTGTCTCTCCCTTCTAAGACTGAAGTTATAATTATAAACCTCACATAAAACTAAATGGTCTGGAAAGCGGTGGGAATTCTCTTGCTGAACTGTCACTTTTTTGTGAGAATTAATATCCAAAATCACATAGCTATCTTAATAAAAAAAAAAAATGCAAATGCTTCTTTCTTCCTGGATTCTAGGTTTTGGTGTTCACACCATTTCTGGAAAGAACCTGTGTTTTCGATGAGTTGATGACTCAGCCAAGTCCTTTTATATCTCCAGGCTTCAGTTTTCTCTAAGGGTTCAACTTAATAAGCTCCAAGGGCCCTTTCACCTCTAAACATCAATGATTATGATGAGAAGTATCCCTGGACTACACAGGCCAAGTACATTGGCCAGCACCACCAATAGGTATTTCTCTGCTGTACCTCCTTCACACAAGTGTTCTTTCCTTCTCTCTTCCATTACTCTATAAGTCTTAGGCACTTAGCGCAATCTAATTTGTACTGTACTTCTGTTTTATTTGTGTTCTTATCCCCCTTACAAAAATAAGCTCCTGGAGGATTAGGATTTTTCTTAATTAGCTTTCTATGCCAAGCACCTAATACAGAACATGTAGGTAAGGATCTTTATTTATTGATTCACTCCTTTGACCCTGCCTACCATCTAGCTATATTTCATCAAAGTTAAGTCCTCATGTACCAATATAGAACTCTTTCCTGCCTTAGTATAAGGTCTTGAGCTACTGGGTTTGAAAAAATCCATCCCCTCTTAGCAAGCCTTCTGGCTATGGGGCTTCCTATAATATACCCAGGTGGTCTCAGAACACAGTCCTGTGGTAGGTTCATTACCAATGGTGTACTCCATAACTTTTCAGTGTGGGGACAATCAGACTCCAACTTTGCTGGAATAGATGACTAGAATCCTCTAAACATCATGAGGTCTAGGAAGAGGAGTTTAATGACTAATACCACAGATCTCTATGATGAAAAGAAAAACTATTCCAGACCTATGTAACCTGTCCTACTTCCAGAATGGCAAAGCATAGAGGATAATAAAGAAAGGACAGAAAAAAGATGGTTCCAGAAGGATCATAGCCTACTGTTCATATAACTCCAGATGCTCCCCCTTGGAAACATTTCATAATACACCCAATATATGGCAACCAGCAAATTTGCTCTCTAATTTCTAACATCATAGGACACTTGAATCATTGGTTTACCCACCATTCTGATGTTCTTTCATCTGGGAATTCTACTCACCATTTACCAGGTGCTCTGCACTGAGCACTGGGGACATAGGGATGACTTGCTATGAAACCCTTCCTTTCAGGCCCTTACAGTCTACTAGGGGAGTAGTCTCCAACCTGGGTGTGTGAAAAAAACATAAGAACTGAGACAAGTAGCACAGCTTCTCAACCTGCCAGGCCCAGTACAGCCTGCACTGGCAGATGCCACTATGTGCTCCTCCCTGAGTAAGAAAGGCATGCAATCACTTCTCACCTGACCTGCCCCACCCCAACACATTCTTTCCTCCCCAATCCCCACCTCAGCAGCAATGCAAACACCCAATTCTTCCCCTCAATCTGGGGGGGGAAAAAAAGGTTTTTTTGGACAGTCAGAATATTTTTCACACTTTTAATAATATTCATTTTTATTTCATCTTTTTTCATTTCTATTTTGCATATAAATTATAAATAACATTTGCTAACATTAGATAGCCCTTTTAGGTTTGCAAAGCACTTTATGAATATCAACTTCTTTAATCCTCCCAACAACTATGGGAAATAGGCACTACTGTTATTTTTATTTCAGAAAAAGTAAAGTTGGGAAGAGTAAAGTACCTTGCCCATGGTCATAGAGCTTTAATAAGTATCGAAAGAATGAATTAACATACATACACATACATACACACACACATCCCTCTTTGTTGAGGTAGCTCCAAACTTTTTTATTTTAAACCCTTACCTTCTGCCTTAGAATCAATACTGTGTACTGTGTATTGATTCTAAGGCAGAAGATTGGTAAGGGCTAGGCAATGGGGGTTAAGTGACTTGCCCAGGGTCACATAGCAGGGAAGTGTCTGAGGCCAGATTTGAACTCAGGGCCTCCCATCTTTAGACCTGCCTCTCAATCCACTGAGCTACCCAGCTGCCCCCTTCCAAACTTTTTGCTATTAATAGGGATGCGCAATAAAAAACTTAAAAAGATACATTTCTCCGGCATACCAGCTAAGGTTAGATTGCTATGATCTCATGGATCTACTAGCTTTTTCTCCATCAAAGCAGATAAAGTCTGTCATCTTATGCAATTCAAGTCCAAGTATGCCTATAAATTACTCCTCATCTACTTGACATGCTGAAGACCTTCCTTTCCATCTTGAAACAACAGGTCATGGGTAATGGCAAAGACCTCAGGATCTGTTACTATTCCAGAAGAAGAGAAGAGGGGGTATGACGGGGTGTCATGGGGCAAGAAGGAGGCTCGAAGTATTCTTAGTCGATTTGGGGAAGGAAAAAACACTTTTAGCTGGGGAAGAGGCAACATCAAAGAAGGTTTCATGTCACTAAGCTTAAGAAGACAAATAAAGGGAACAACAGTGGAATATTGGAAAGAATGCTGAATTTCGAATAAACAGGCTTGAGTTCAAATCTAAGGTCTGTTCACTGTTTTGTTGACTGGGCAAGTCCCTTAACTTCTCTGGACTTCAGTTTCTTCATCTAGAAAATTAGGGAACTGTGCTAGGTGACCAAGATGCAAAAAGGTCTATGCAAAGGCACAGGGCAAGAGCTAGAGGTCATTTGACTGACAGCTGGGTCTGACTTTATGTCAAACTGAAAAAAAGAAGACAGGCGACTCCCAGAACTACTGAGAGAACAAAATGTTTAAGGAATAAGCCTTAAAGCATCACAGAAAAGTCAGTTCACCCTTCAGAAAAGAACCTCTGACATTGGAAACTACAATAATGACATAATGACAGCTTCAGGTAAGGCAAGCTATCCAGAGCAAAATTAACAAGATAAGTCACTGAGTCAGCAAAACATTCTTCCTGTTTTGGCTTGGCCTCAAGAGCAATATGCAGACCAACCCATCACCTGGACCTCTGTGGGAAGCAGAAAAGGCCGCCTCAGTGGGCACCCAGAGGAAAACTCCAATGTGTGGTCATCACAAACTAAAGGTCAGTTTTCAATGGAGAAGTCAAGACTTCCTTCCAGAGAGACAGTTTAGAGGAAAATGTCATTGCTGGTGAGAATTCTCTGCTTACTTCAAACAAATATTGCTCTTTTTTCTCTGCCCCTTTCTCGATGGCTAAGAATCATCAATTAGGGGAGACAGAAACATTTATCTGTAAAAAGCAGAAGGTATGCACAGGACTCTCCCTAAAAATAAAATTAAATTAAAAAAAAAAAAACTACCTGCAATTTTCCCAAAGAAAGATCTTACCCACTCCCAATAATGAGTCACATAAAAATCCTTCTGGCAAAGGGTAAGGCCTTTTCCACTGATGGTATAAGAAAATTCATATAATGCCTTTCTTTTTTTTAAAGGGGGAATAATAGGGGAAAATGATGGAAGGAGGTCATTGATTAGCTATTCCAGAGGCAAATTTAATGTTCTAGAGAACACCTGGTCATAAAACTTCATTATTTCAATAAGCAAATGAGACAACTAGTTATTGAAAACTTCAAAAGTAAAATTGTTTTTATGCTCCTACTCTCAGACCTTAAGAGGGATCCTCCTCTGACCCATCCTGGCTGAGTCATATAAGCTCTCTGGCTTCCCTTAAGACTACAAAAGCTGCAGAGTAGGTGCTAACTGGCAATGATGGAGTTTCCACCCCCAGAAGCTCCCTATACCAGTAAGAGCACAAGTCAATTCTATTCTCAGATGAAGAGGTATTTGATGTTTTCATTTGCTGATCATCTTTATTCTACATTTCAACATAATCAAGGAAAAACAGACAGGAGTCAGGGATTTCAGCTGAATGCATCTCTTTGTTAGAGAAAAGTATTAAGGGGAAAAAAAACATGATTTGACGACGTTTGTCCTTTTGTACCTAAGAAAGCCCTTTTATAACTACTCCTGGCTCCTACCTGTCAAATCTACAAGTATAATACTGGATTTGCTTGATTCTTTACCAGAAACATACTATTACTAACACTACCAATTCCTGGCATTATTTTTCAAATTCTAGCTATACTGAAACTGCATTCAGCTTAGAATAGATTTTAAAATAATAAATAGGTTAAAGGGGATACTTGTTGGCAACCTTTCCATTCAAGGTAGTTTTTGCCAGCTTCTTAAAACAACTTTTGATCATTTTCCTTTAATGTGAAGAATTTACTAAAGCTCAAGGTCTAAGTGATCCAAAGTGAGACAGTGGATGCAAAGCACTTTGCAAATAGCAACTCCCATTTCTGCAGTACTTCACGGTTCACAAAATGCTTTACATCCACTGTTTCACTTTAGATCTCCTGGATCTATTACTATTATTATTACCACTACCAGTCAAGTTCCACCAACAGAGCACTAACACTGGTGTTCTCAAACTAGCAAGACCAGCCTCACTGAGTCTGGAGAGGAACATACCTGATTAGCCACAGGGTAGAGACCTGTTCAGCCATGACAGTTACATGGTGATTGGCTTCCATGGAGGGTGCACCCACACAAAGTAAATCAAAGATCTCTGACATTTCAAAGATTTCCCTCACACAGGCTGGAAAAGTCCTGATTATATCAGATAAATAAATGCCAAGCTGGATATTTTTCCTCTAATTCATTGAGCTAAAAAGAAATCCACATTCTGGATTGAGTCTACAATGGATGAATCTGAAATCAAGCCATAAAATTCCCCATAAACAGAAATTTTAAAATTGCATTTTACTTGATCCTATCATGCAATAATCATTGATATCTATGAGTGTTTATAACAAACATCCAATCAGCAAACAACTATTTTTCACAGTATGCCCAACAGTAACTAATAAATATCAGATTTAGAGTCAGAAGAACTAAATGCAAGTCCCAACTTCACCACTCACGGAATAACCTTGGGGAAGTCTCCTCTGCAGCAAAACTCAGTTTCTTCAGCTTTAAAATGGGGATAATAATACTTGCCCCCACTTCTCCAATCTTGTTGGGAAGATCAAATGAGACAATGTAAATAAGAACTTTATGATCTCAAGTAAACTAATGAGAATCATGTAGATGTAAAATATTATTTAAAAGTAAGAAGTAATAAAACTGAAGTTATTAAAATATCAGGGTTCAATTATTCCAGGGTACATACATTACCACAATTACCACATAAATTTCCATACTAAAATGACTAATGTCATCAGAAAAACCTTCCAAATATAACCTCTTCATTTTTTGACTGAAACTCATTCAAGATAAGTGCCATAACTTTTCTGTTTGTCTTACTCAACACAAGGTTGACAATGAGTAATTATAAAGAAAAAGTTTGGTAGGACTTAAAAAGCTATCAATCATAAACTTTAATGGCAGAAAGTGAATACAAAATTACTTTTTTTGTCTGAATGGTTTCCCTAAAGATTGCAATTTCATAAGAGAATAAAGGTTAAGCCTAGGAATATAGGGTGAATATTTCCATACTACTGCCTATCTTAAAAATAAGAAGCTAAATAAGAGAAGAAAATCAGGAGAGAAAAAAAACAACATGGTAAAATGAGACAGGGAAACAACTTTTAAGCTGACTTTAAAAACACTAACAAAAACACAGGAAAATGTTTTAACTATTTATAATCAATATATCATTATGTTGTAACATTAAGGTTATGCAGAGAATAAATACTAAGTAGAAGATAAAATATTATCAGAACTAGTTTGCAAATGTAAAGAAACTTAAGAAAAGAAACATTGTATAGATATTGTCTTTAAAATTTTATCAAGGAAGAACACTATCTCATGAAGCATAAGTGCAGGTGGTGATGACCTGGAAGAATAAAGTTCTCTGACAGGGAAGAGCTCCAGTGCATATATACAGTAAGACAAAAAACAAAAAAGGTGGAAAAGTTTTTATCACTCTGACAGCAAGATTTGAGAAACACAGTGAAGTTCACAGAGCTTTGCTGTACCATTTCAAAAATAACTACCCCTCTTTAATGAGAATACCAGCTTTCAGCTTTTAAAAGGCTTTGATAAGATATATCAGTGGCACTAAAGACTTCAAAGTTGGTTCATCCCAATTTTCTGCATTTAGGATTGGAAAAGTACTTCCAGATAAAGGAAGAAAAAAGGAGTAATCCCATTTGTAATTTATTGCTAGGGGGATAAAGCTATCATCAAAGAAAACATCTAGAAGTAATTTACTAATTCCAAATAAGAGTTCAAAATTGAAGTTGGGTGTTGAAGGATTAAAGGATAAAAATATGGGTTCTCATGCTTGTGAATTCAGTCAGTTTCTCTCCCTTTGGCAGTCATTGCACCTCAATGGGCACCTCAATCCACACAAAAACAGCCTTGTGGTAATCCCAGTCACTTTTGGGGGGCCTGTACTTGAGGATACATTAAGGGCCTTTCTTCCTCACTTACCCACCTCTCCAATAATCTTTTCCCCCTCCCCTATTTTCCCTGGGGATAGCACTCATATTTTCTCTCCAAGCAGTCCTCAGATATCAGAAGAGGAGAAAACAAAGGGGGAAGGGGGGCAAGGAGCAGGCTGGTGCAGAGGGGAATGGTAGATAGCCAAAGGGAGAAGGTGTCATGGAAGAAGGATCTAAAAAAAAAAAAAAAAGGTGAAAGCAAGAGGCGTTGGGACAAAAGAGGAAGGGGTACCAAGAAGAAGTGGTGGGGGTAAAGAGAAGACAGGAAGAGAAAAGACTTGGAGGATGAGGAACTAGGAGAGGGAGCTGGGGAGGGTCCAAGAAAGGGTAGGTGGAGGACCAAGACAGGGAATGAAGATGTCTTGGGGAAGGTAAAAGGATCCCAGAAGAGGAAGGAGGGTAGACCCAAAAGGGGTAGGAGTGAGGACCCAGAGAGGGAGGAGGGGACACCCAGAGAAGGGAGAAGGGAAAACCCAGGGGAGGAGGCACACAGGAAGAACAGTAGGGGATACCCCGAGGGAGAGAGAGCCCCCAGAAAGGGGGAGAAAGGGGCACCCAGGGAGAGGAGTAGGGATCACCCAGAGGGGAGCAAGAAAGAACTTCCTGAGAGTGGAGAAAGGAACCCCTAAAGAGAGGAGGAAGGGACACCCTGGGAGATAAGGAGGAGCCCCTAGAGAGGAGAGGAGAGAACACCCAGAGAGGAGAAAAAGGGACACACAGTGAAGAGAGAACGGAATAGCCAGGAAGGGCAGCAGGGAGCCCCTAGAGGGAACAAGAGGGAACCCCTCGAGGAAGACAGGACAGCACAGGGTCCGAGAAGAAAGCAAGGGTGGGGGGAGGATGGGAGGAGGATATGAGGACGGGCTACTGGTAGGGCAGCAGGGCAAGGGTCCCGCGCCCTCCCTCGCTCCCTCCCTCCTGGGCCCGGGCCCTTCACCTGGAAGTCGGCCAGGATCATCTCCCGGTCCATGTTGGACGCCATGGCCACCTCCTCCGGCCCCTTGGCCCTGGGCTGGGGCTACGGCTGCTGTGGCGGCGGCGTCTGCTCGGACTGCGGCTGCTCAAGCCGGGTCTGGCCGGGACGGGGTCTCGGGGAGGGGGCCTGGGCCTAGGAGCTCATGGCCCGCTGCGGGCCGCGAAGCCGAGCCAAGCCGGGCCCTCCCCGCGCCCCCTCCCCGGCGGCCCCGGCGCTGCCCTGGCTTCGGTTCCGGCTCCTCCGCCGCCTTCTCAGCCGCTGCCGCTGGCTCCGGCTCTTCCTCCTCCTCCTCCTTGGCTCTGCTCGCTGCCCGGTTCTGGCTCCGGCTCCGTCCCCGCCGCTACCTCCACTGCTCCTGCCTCAGCCTCCTCGGCCGCCGCCGCCGCCGCCTCCTCCCCTGGTTGGCCGGCGCCGCCGCTGTCGCACATTTTGCCTGTCATTGGGGTCGCAAAGCGTCGCTTTGCGGCTGCCACGTGACCGGCCTCCTGTCAAGCGTCGCCTGCGATGGGAGGAGCGACGTCTTTCCGGGATCCGGAGAAGAGAGGGGCGGAGCCCTCTCGGCGCCGGAGCCGTGCGCGCACGCAGGCACGCAATACGTGCGCGCACGTATTGTCGCTGCCTTTCCCAGTATTTTTGACCCGCTAGCGGAGGCTGGGGTTCACTCTCGCTTTTGTTCTTGCGACCCTTCGCTCCCCACTTGGCCCGAGGAGTTCGCCCGGGCTAGTGAAGGTGACAGCCCCGTAGATGCTGTCTTCCTCCCGGGGGCTCCAGACGAAGGTTCACCTGGGCTTCCGGCTCGGCCCTAATTGCCTTTTACTCAGTTTCTTCATCTGTAAAACGAGAGCTTTGGACCAAGGATGGCCTGAGAGGTCACTTCCAGCCTCAGATCTAGGACACTACGTAGGAGAATGGCCATCTCCTTTCCAAAGAGAATCCCAGTTGTTAGCGTTGGAGAGGACCTGGGAAGCTGTCCAGTCCTCCTTCATTTTACAAATGGAGAAACTGAGGCCCGGGCAGGTGGCTTGACTGTCTTGACTAAGGTCCCTTGGGTAGTGTTCTATGGCTGAGAATTAGACGTGCTTCCAAGACTCCTCACCCCACCCCCAACCCCAACCCCTGCAGCTCTGACAGAATCGACACTTCTATATTTAACAAGTGAAAACCTGGGTGAAACAGATGAAGAGATTCTCTCCATTGCTCTCCTTGAATCAGTAAAGGCCTGGTAACTGATGCCTTGAATTTGACAAACAGTCAGAAATCAAGACCAGTTTGAAGGCTAGAACAGCCAATGACCATGTGCAATGAAGCTTGAAGGCTTGTAATGGTGACTTGGGGTTATGGAGAAGATGACCTGGGAATGGATTTAACTTTAACTTTGCAAACCACTAGCTTCCTGGAAGGGAAGAACATTGACTTTCCACTGAGAATTTATAAGCTCCTGCAAACAAATTCAGCTTTGCAGTTTCTTACCTGTATAATGTAGCATAGAATGTGGTCAAAGTACAGCCGCTGCTTGAAATCTCAATCAGATACTAGTAGACCAGATTCTCACTCTGCAAAATAAAAAAAATTCTCTGTGGAATGTCTAATTTGCCTGAAACAGGGGAAACCTCTTGTTGGTTTAATGTAAAATGCTTGGCTGATTGGCTTATATTGTGTTGTGAAATGAATATGTGCCTAGGAAACAGTAGGATCTAAATAGAGAAATTAGGCAGGATCCCTCTAAGAGGAAAGGAAAAAAAAATGTATCTAAAACTTAAATCACATTGCTCTTGCTGTACAATCATGCACTTTCTATCATGTCATACTCAGAGAAGAACTAGGTAGTCAGGATTAATGCCATCTCCAAAACTTTTCTTCCTCTACGGTGGCCTGGATGTGCTTCAAAGACCAGGTTTCACGATGTTCTCCACACCCCAGTGCTCCCCAACTACCGCCCGTACACACACACACACACACACACACACACACACACACACACACACACACTTTTTCTCTACCACCTCTCTAAGATGAGCCAGTATAGAATGTTCATGAGAGAATTGCAGGATGAATCAAAAGGCTCAGGTCAAGTTCTGCTATCTATGTGTTTGACTTTGAGCAAATAAATCACTTACTCTCTCTGGGCCTGTTTTATCCCCAGTCAAATGGGAATAAAAAAAAGATCTCTGACCAGCTCACAGGGGTGTTCTGAAGATCACTTGAAAAAACAAGTATTAAAATGTTTTATAAAACAGAAAAGTTCCAATAGTTGATTTATTACTACATTAGTGTCTACCAATGTCTTGAGGCCTAGCTCAGGACCTACTGCCCCCATAAAGCCTTCATCATAACCAGCAAGACTCATAAGAGCTCACATGCAATTAGTGCGTGATGGTTTCATTCAATACCTTGTTTCTACAGTTCTTTTAAAGGTTACATAGTGTTTTTCCTTACGAAAACCCTTTGAGTACTGGGGATGCCACTTTACACATGAGGAAACTAAAGCTCAGGGGAGTAACAAAGCCATATGTGTATAAATGAAAGATCTGGGAATAAAATTGAGGCATCTCCAAGTCTTGTGTTTCATCCATTATACACTGCATCCACAACCATTCTCCTGGTCCCCCAGGTCTGCTAGATAGGAGTTCTCCTAAACTTTGCCCTCTCTCCTCTTATCCAATCAGTAGTCAAATCTTCTATCTACCCATCTCTATCTAGCTTTTTGTCTCCTTTTCTTCACTCAAGCAGCCACCACTCCAGTTGAGGTATCACAGAAAGTTATCACTTCTCACTTAAACAATAGCAATTGCTTCCTATTTGACTTCAAATCTCTCCAGCCCACACTGACCCCAATCATCACTCAGATAACTGCCAGTAATTTTCCTCATCCATTGCATATACTATCAAACTTGGCAGATGTATTAATTTTATTGAATGGTTTTCCCCCCTCTTTGGTTAGAAAAGTTTAAAAATAGCTAGATAGCAAGGAGGGAGAAATGGCTAAATTAAGAAATGAAGATGATATAAAAACAAAAAATACCAATACAAAATGATATTTTTTTAAAAACTCTTCCATTCTGATTGGTACTAAGTATCAGTTCCAAGGAATAAGGCAATTAGGATTAAGTGACTTGTCCAAGGTCACATAGCTAGGAAATGTGAGGCCAGATTTATATCCAGGACCTTCTATCTCCAGGCATAGCTGAGCCACCTAGCTACCCCCCAAATAATATTTTTTTTAAGAAAACTACAAAGTGGTATTCCTTGAGCACAAACCTAACCAAAGTCATGCTCATCCAAAATACTCCTGTAGCTCCCTATTGCCTCCAGGATAAAACAAAGATAAATGCCTATTTGTCTTTGAAAGCCCTTCATACTCCAGCTCCATTATAACTTTATAATACTCCTATTGACTATTATTATTACTATTATCATATTTCTAGTAACTCCTGTTATAGAATATTCCACACATGCACAGGATATTCCAGGCACTGGTCTTCTCACTTCTCGAAGTTGGCCGAGGCTACCCTAGAAGTCTCTCTTTCCTCAAGTCCTGTCCTCAAGTCCCTCTTAGAATCTGAATTTTCCTTAAAGTCTCAGCCTAAGACAGCTAGGTGGCTCAGGGGATTGAGAGCCAGGCTTAGAGTTCAGGTCCTGGGTTCATATCTGGCCTCAGACACTTCCTAGCTGTGTGACCCTGGACAAGCCACTTAACCCCCATTGCCTAGCCCTTACTGCTCTTCTGCCTTGGAATCAATTCACAGTATTGATTCTAAAACAGAAAGGGTTTTAAAAATCAAAAATGTCTCAGCCTAAATACCACTACTTGAAGCCTAGTCTGATCTCCCTCAGTGTTGATGTCCTTCAGATCACTGAGAAATTAGTTGATCTATATTTTACATTTCCTCTTTCTCTCTCCATATTAGTTTCACCTGATACAAGTTCCTTAAAGGCTAGGACAATTTAAGTTCTTGTTTGGCTACAATACCTAACCTGGCACATAATAAGAACTTAATAAAACACTTTTTGAATAAGTGAATGAATGAATGAACATTGAGCTCTCCCTCTATAGTAATTAATATCATAAGCAGAACTTTATTATAAATAAACTGTCATGTTTTCATCTGTACAATGTCTATAAATCTCCAATAAAATGAGGACTTTGTGATGACTTATGTCTTTGTTAAAGCCCTCTAATTTCTAGAACTATGGCCACCTTATAGAATTTACTCCACAAGAGGTAAGTAGATAACAATGTAGGATAGACCTGCAGTCAGAAGGGTCTGGGTTCAAATCCAGCCTTAGAAACTTCCTAACTATGTGACCCTAGGCAAGTCACTTAACCCCAATTGCCTAGACTTAGAGTTGTTATAGGTCAGAAAGTAAGGGTTTAAAAAATGAAATAAAAAAGTACTCAGTAAGTAGTTATTGAGTTTAATTGAATCTATAAGGCAAAGTTCACATGAACTTCCAAAGTGTAATTCTTTCTTCCCTCTGACCTGACAATCAATGCTTGGGGTCCCAGGATCCACACCAACTTAAAAACCCTTACCTTCTGTCTTAGTATCAGTTCTATGACAGAAGAATAGTAAGGGTTACAATTGAGGTTAAATGACTTGCCCAAGGTCACAAAGCTAGGAAGTGTCTGAGGTCACACTAACTTTATACTCTTGGAAAAGGAAGGAAAGGAACATAAATACCAAATCAGAAGCAATGAGCAGTTTCAATTTTCTCAGGATTTTCTCCTTAAAAGAAATCACAGGCTTCATATCTCCCACAGGAATATATCTCACAGTTTGCTGACCATAAACACCTGAGAAGTCATTTTGTACAATCCTACTTATCAAGTACATGAAAATAGATCAAGTAGCGTGACTTCATCAAATTAGAATTTTTCTAAAGAAATTCATGACTCATTTTTTACCTTTTCCTTGTTCTTTCTTTCTTTCTTTTTCTTTCTTTCTTTCTTTTTTAAACCCTTACCTTCCATCTTAAATCAATACTAAGTACTGGTTCCAAGGCAGAACTGTGGTAAGTCCCATCTCCAGGCCTGACTCTCTATCCACTAAGCCACCTAAGGCCCCTCCTGATCCTCTTTCAAAAGCATCTTTCCTACTTTCCATCTTTCCTCCAAGTATACACATCGATTGCCTTTTTATCTAACTAGTTCATCCTTCATAAATGTAGAGTAAGGCATACTAACACCAATGCTGTTTTCACTTTAGATCCAGACCAAATGAAAATATCCCTCATCTTATCATGATGTTCCACTAGAGCCCTCTAATTCAGAGAGGCAGCTATGGTAATGGGAGTAGGAGGAAAACATGAAAATAATGAATCTGAGTCAGAAGACCTGAGTTCTAATACATGATTTTCCACTGTCCAGTTGTATAAGTTTGGTTGGACAAAGTAGTTCACTTTTTTGAAGACTCAGTCTCCTATCTGCAAAAGGGACATGATTGGGGCAGCTAGATAGCACAGTGGCAGGCCTAGATTTGGGAGGGCATAGGTTCAAATCTGGCCTCAGATATTTCCTAGCCATGTGATCCTGGACAAATCACTTAACTCTACTTGCCTAGCTATTGCCACTGTTGTTTTTTGTTTTTTAAGAAAAGATACTAAGACAGAAGGTAAGTTAAAAAAGGTGTGTGGGGGGAATGCAATCATATTGGAACTGCTTAGATGACATTATGGAGGTAAAAATGTTTTCAGAATCATCTATTTTAAAATCATTATTATTTATTAAGATATTGAAGATCTTATTAAACACTTTTATTTTCATTTTGGCAAGAAAACTGTGTTCTTACCAAAGAATGAGAAGTTTCTCAGTTTAAGAAAAATAAAGAAGCCTGCACTTAAGAAACAAACAAACAAACAAAAGTCGAGTTATGGCCACATGATCTGTATGCCATCTATCTGGGGGATCTCAAAAGGCAACCCAGAAGAAGCCTTCAGGACAGGATGAAGAAATGAAATGCTAATGAATGAACAAAAGGGCTTTGCAGGCTTGAATCTTTAAGGACAAAGTGTAAAATGAAATTATTTACTGTGTTTTCTAGAACCTCCTAACAATATAATGATTATAATCTTTAGAAAATTAAGAAAGGGTTCTAACTGGTGTGGTATTTAGTCCCAAACACAGGACATACGTTTTGGCCCTGGGAGAGTGTATTGTAGCCATATCGAAAGCTACCAGTTGCATAATGTTAGAGGGTTTACTTGGAAATAGGAGGTGGAGAAGATTATCAAATAGTAAAGGTTATCAATCCGATAATGCCTGGGATTTTCAGCTTTCTCTTAATAGAGGTAAGTTTATGACATTTGACTTGAGATAGCTTTCTGTATTTAGAAGCAAAGAACCCACAGAGTTAGTAGATCCTACCTAATAGCAAGAGTTCTACACTCTACAACCTCCCTTATAGATGATCGGCCAGCTTTGGAATTAGTAATTCTTGTGACAAGAGACTCACTACCTCATAAAACAGCTCATTCCTCTTGTGAACAGCTCTGATGATCAGAAAGTTCTTTCTTAGAGGAGTATACATATATGGGAGGAAAGATGCTGAATTTAGACCTAGAGCACTTCAATTCCAATTTGTTCTCTGCTAGTAGGTAGCTATGTGTCTGTGGCCACGTCTCTTAAACTTTATATGCTTCAGTTCAAATCTCTCGTTGTAAAATGAGGTAGGGGGAAGATTGATCTCTAGATGTTCTCTATGATGGCTTCTGTGATTTTATTAAGCTCTGTTTTCAACCACTGATCCTCATTCTGCCCCCTGTGAGCACAGTTACACACTCCCTTTCTCCAATAATAGATATTTGAATATCATGTTCCCAAGACCTTTCACTGAGCCTCACATGATATGTTAATACGATCACTTCTCTGGATATAGTCAATAATTATAAAACTTCCTTAGTCATTAATTCAACATGGAAAATGTGATGTACACATGTAAACAGGTCACATATAGCATACATAATTTAGCGTGCCTCCTCAAAGTAGTAACATCCTATCTTAAGCAAGGAAACAGTATTAAGCTTGAGAAAACAACTTTTAGATAGACTAATGCTAATTACTTATCAGTGAACAGCAATTCACATCTCTTAGTTGCAAAAGATTGTATGGTAATTCCCATAATAATTAAGTGACTTATTATACATATACTCCTATTAACTGGAACTATGTTTTTGAAAAAAAAAATGACCTAGATACTTTAATCCAAATAAATATTAGAGAAAGAAAAACCTAGTCCATCTGAAGTGGCCAACTGGATGTCCGATTCAAATTCCATCTTGTTATCTAAGGACAAAGCCACAGGTCATTTTGTTTTTATAATTGAGAGGGGAAAAAAATCTTCCTTCTCACAATCTCTCCTTCTGAGGACCCACTTGCCCTTGGTTGCCAGGTAAAACTGACTATTTGGGAAGCACACAAACATTTCTGGTGAGTTTTTATTCTTACTGGGACAGTTGACACCAGGGTGACACAGTCTGATGTTGCCAGAGGCCTGTCTGTGTTTGGATATGATTGGGTGCTTGCAGGCCAGGCCAGGCCAATACTGAATCACCTGTTTGTTTTGGGGATTTTTTTTTTTTGGTAAAGATCACTCTGAACCGGGGGCTGTTTCATACAGACAGGTGTGTGTGTGTGTGTGTGTGTGTGTGTGTGTGTGTGTGTGTGTGTATGTGTGTGTGTGTGTTTTAAGGACACAAATGATAGAAAGCATAAGTAGGTCAGTGACTCTGCCCAACCGAAAGAGAAAATCTCTATATTATTGTATGCCCAAAACAAGGCCCAAGAGAGTTGTCATCTCCCATAGCTAAAATGGTTAAGGGAGAGCTTCCTCTGCAGAGTGGAGGAAGAAAAGAAAGAACCAGAAACTCAAAGGAAGGATTGTGAACTCCAGCAAAATTTGCCTTACTGGAAAACTACATCAGAGGCCTCCAGACAAACTAGGTCTAGCCCTTCCCCCATTTCCCTCTCCCTTCCCCCTCCCCCTTCCCTTTTTCAGGGTTTCTGGTCCTTGACACAAGTAAGAAACTACGGTTTCAGAGCTAATCCATCAAGTTCTCTTAAACTTTGGCCCTGTCCCAGGACCTGGCTTTTCGCCAAGAGGGTCATTCTGCCTCCTCTTCTGGGCGCTTGTTTCACTCGAGTCCCCCCCCCCCCCCCCCCCCGCTAATCNCTTCTGGGCGCTTGTTTCACTCGAGTCCCCCCCCCCCCCCCCCCCGCTAATCACCCATCCTGCCTCCTGGGCAGGTGCGGGGCTGGCACTGCCCAGCTCTCTTTGGGGAGAGGAGGAAGGCAGGCTTGGCTGAGCTCTCTGCCGCCCGTCGCTCTAACCCGGGGAAAAACCGGCTGCCCCGAAGAGGCCGGTCCAGCCACAACTCCCGCCCAAGCCTTCCTAGCTGCTTTGGCTGGCCGTTCCCCTACCCCCTATCCCCCCAGCAGCGAGTCGCAGGGCCTTAGACCTCTGCCGCCCCCGGGTACTCTTCCCGTCTCTTTGTCAACCCCTCTCCCTCCAGGGGCTATTTGGACACTGCCAGAGTTCGGCTACAGAGCCCGCAAGGGGGGGCCCGGGCCACCCGTGCCCTGCTCGGCCGGGTTAAGCAGAGCCCAGCGCTGTCCATCTTGGCACAGCCCAGGGCAGCCCGGCCCGGCCCGGCCCGGTCCGGCCCAGCCCTTCCTGTCCATCCCCGCGCAGCTCAACACCGCCCAGCTGCGTGGCTCGTAGAGCTTCCCGCTGGGGCCTGGCCGCCGGGCCGGCGGGGCAGCGGGGCGACTGGGCTGCGGGGCCACGGGGCTGCCTCTGGCCAAGGAAAGGGGGAGGGGAGGGGCGGTGAGCGTGGGGCGGGGCGTGGGCGGGGCCGGGCCTTCCCGCTCCCTGGACTAGCTAACTCCGCGGAGCCTCCTTAAAACTGTGCCGTTAAAATGGGGGCGGGTTTTTCAACTCAAAAAGCGCTCAATTTTTTTTCATTTCAAAAAAAGCTGATGAGGTCGGAAAAAAAAAAGACGAAACCGGCCCGGACTCGGCAGGCAGCAGCGGCAGCGGCGGTGGCTGGCAGCCTGAGCGCGGCTCCTGCCTCCTGGGAGCCCAGCGAAGCTCCCCAGCCGGGCCGAGCGTTGACGGGGAACTAGGACAG
The DNA here is from genome assembly GCF_016433145.1 of Gracilinanus agilis. NCBI lineage: Eukaryota > Metazoa > Chordata > Mammalia > Didelphimorphia > Didelphidae > Gracilinanus > Gracilinanus agilis. Next base: position 27,973,327 of record NC_058133.1, on the reverse strand, counting down.
CGCCCGCAGGGCAGCGGCAGCCACTGTCTAGGCCGGGGGAAACCGAAGGTTCCCGGCTAACTGTCAAGGCGAGCAGAGCGAGCAGCGGAGACCCAGACCTGAGGCCGGGCCGGGCACCGGGCTCTCCCGAGCCAAGGCAAGCCAGGCAGGATCTGGAGCCGAAGCCGGAGCCCGAGTCGGAGAGAGGGAACCAGCAGCCGCTGGAGCCCGGGAATAGCGAAAGGCCTGGGGCTGGAGCTGGAGTCTGAGCTAGGCGTGCCAGCCGGACGTGTCTAGAGCCCCCCCGGCGCCTCGAAGGTGGGAAGAAGCCTCGATGGGCCTCAGCGTTCGGAGACTGGAGAGCGAGCCTGCCGGGCTGTAGGCGGGAAGTGGCCACGGCTGGCGGCCCCCAAGGTCTCAAGGGGGAGGCTGCGGGACTCCAGTGCCCGCTCCCCGACCTGTCCTCTCTGTGTCCGTCCTGCCCAGCCGCCGCCAAAGACTACAAGAGACTCCCCAGCAGCCCTCCGCCCGGGTCCGGCAAGATGAGGCGGCCTGGAACCTGCCAAAGGCAGCCAGGGCGCCCCCGGGGACCGCGCGGCGCCCTATGCCCCCAGCCCGGGAGGCTCGGCTGGGCTGTGACTGCTCTCTCGGCGGGCTGCGGAACCTACCCCTAGCTGCCAAAGGACGGACGCACCGAGCCCCGGAGGAAAGCCTTGGGGGCCGCCGGGCTCCTGGCCCCGGGACTCTCCAAGCTCACTACTTTGCTTGAACCCCTTGGGAGTGAGCGCTTCGGCACAAGCCTGGTCTCCCTCGCCGGCCGCGGCTTGGCACCCCGGATGGATGGAGAGCCAGCCCGACACTAGCTTTGCCCTGGAGCAGGAGCTGGAGCCCGAGCCGCCGCCGCAGCCGCCGCCGCTGCCGCAGCAGCTTCTGAGGCTCGAGTCGTCGCTGTGAACCAGGGTGGGTTGTTGATGCTTTTCTTTCCCTCTGTCAGTCTGTCTGTCTGTCTCTTCTTTTCACTTGCCTCTCCGGGTCTCCGAAGGCTCCTGTTTCGCTCCACTCTAGCCCGCTGGGTCTTTGGGCGCCTAGCTGGTAGGGGCCAGGTCTCTACATGTATGGAAAACACGTATGACAGCTGCCTGCTGAGCTTCGCGGCATGCAGTTGCCAGCAGTTCATAAGGCTGGATGTGCCTGGGTGTCTCTGGGTCGACATCCGCGGAATTCTTCCTAGGGGTTAAGAGAGAGAGCGAGGAGCAAAGCCCCCCTCCAATAGCTCCGTTTTGCTGAATAATCACGTGTGAATCGAGGGGCGGGCTCTTGGCAGGCAGATCTTACTAGTATTTACTACACAGAGCTCACTCCCGAAGATTAACCATCCCAGCCCTTCTGTCAGGCTCCGATGCCATCATGCAGCCTGGTTAGGAGCAGGGGGGGGACCCGACTAACTCATCTTTTCCCGATCGTCAGGACCCTAAAGAATGGCCGAGCCTTTGGGGAACGAGCTGGCGTCCGCAGCTGCCAGGGGCGACCTAGAGCAACTCACTAATTTGTTGCAAAATAATGTGAGCGCCAATGCAGAAAATGGATTTGGAAGGACGGCGCTGCAGGTTGGTATCCCGAGAGGTGGGGGAAACAGGTCCCCGAGGCTGCTTCCCTCCGGGAACAGGGCTGGGGGAGCGACCGCCAGGGAGCTGGCCGGGGTCTCCAATCCCACTCTTTTTGAGACGGAGCCGGTTGCCATATTTTAGATCTAAACTTTAAGTCGATCCAACTCCCCCCAATGACGTACTTGGAATAAACTCGCCAAAGCCAATAACCTAGTCAATCTCAGGGAGGTGGCAGGTCTCGCCTAGTTTTCGGGGGGCGTTTGGGGGCCGAGGCCGGGGAGGGCTCCCCAGGAGTCCTTCCAGCGCTGAGGTTGCTCGAAGCAGATCTGTAAACACGTCTCAATGATGATTATCTGAAGTCAACACACTGCTCTGAGTGATTTGATCTGCTTTGCCCCAATAACTGGCTCCCAGGTTCACTCTCTCGTCTCCTGCCTTCCAGGAGCCTGCCCTTTGGGGAGCAGGGAGGGTTTCATCTACCGCCCCGCAGCTCCTGGCCCCCAGCTCCCAGCCCTGGGGCGCGATGTCCATTTCACAGTTAACGCGGCTGCGATCGCCGCTGCCGCGGAGCTGCCTGCCACCCGCCCATTCACAAGGCAACCCCGGGGAAAAGGCGACTTTGCGGCTCGGCCGGGGGCTGAGCGCCGACGGGATCCTGAAATTTACCGACCACAGCCTAAATGCGCCCAAATACCAGCTATTTAGTGTACCTGATAGACTGGTGGTGGGGAGTTTTTTCCCTCAGCTTCCCTGAATAATATCGCGATGGGGATGAAAAGAGACAAAAAGCAAAAGCGTTTTCTAAAATAGTCCCTGTATTTCGCCTGATGTTCTAACAATCTACGTTACGAAACGTTTCACTTGAGCCCTAGTCTTTTGGGGGTTTGGAGTCTTCGCTTTCAGACCCAGAAATTAGGGATTTAAGTAGCAGGAGATAGCTGTGGGCACAGGGAGTCCGTGGACTCTTTTAAGCTGAAAATCAGGAGCCAGGACCCTGCGAAAATATTTCGTTTTCTTCGAGCTTATGCATGGACACGAAAAATCTTTCCTGTTTGTGATTTCAGAGAGATTGAGAGGAAAGAGATACGATTGTCCTGCTTTTTTTCTTCTAACTCTGCTCCAGAGAAAGGTAGGATCCCCCAAATGACACCCACTGAATAGATTAAAAGGATTTTCTGTTGAAAATCTAAATATTATAGAAAGCCTATGAGGGTAAGGGACATTTGAATTAGATGCCAAAAAGACGGCTAGTCAACCCCCGGGTCTTTCCAGAAAGTCAGGCAGAATTTTCCTGTTAAATCAGCCAGGGACCTAGCTTGGGGTCAGTTTCTATAAAAGCATACAATGTTGTTTACAGTCAACATACTAATCAGGATCCTAATACTCATTTATTGAAGCTTAATCTTGCCTGATTTGATGACATACACCTACTCTTCCCCAAAACAAAAAATCGAGCAAGAGAATGTGGATTTATTTTCGTTCTATATAATCTGGAACTGGGAGTAGTGATATAGCTCGAGAGAACTTTCCCTCAGCAGCTTCTAATATTTCTGTTATTTGCTAAGGGGAGATGGAAAGTTTCCTTTCACAATTATATGAACTTAATATAATTGCAGTATCTCCCCCCCTCCCCTTCCCAATGTTGATTTCCATATTGGGATATTAATGGCAAGGCCCGAGTTGCAGATTTGTTCTTCAAAAGCTCTGAGGTGTCTGTGTCTCCTCTTGTCTCTTTCTCTTCTGAACACTGACTCCAACTTCCAGCGCCCTCGTGATCACCAATATGGGTTAGGTCGGCTTTTAGGACTCAAAAGGTTATTTCAGAGGACTGATTTTAAAAAAGGACAATAGCCTTGTGCTGGGTTTGAATCTTTGCCTGCAAAAGTAAGTCTAAACCAGGCAATGGTGTTGTGGTTAAGGAAGAGGTTAATGTCATGTTGTCTTCAGCGAGCACTGACTCAACATTTTGCATCTTTATTATCTTTTACCCCCACCAGTTAATTAGGGATTATTACCGGTCAAAGCCATGCTCCTTTGCAGAAGGAGCTCAATTTCGGGGGTGTTTTCCAACAGATTATAAATAGAAACATAATACTTACTTGTCTACCTGAATCTAATCAAGATTTTTCACTTGTTGACACTTTCTGGGTTATCCGGGAGAGACTATTTTCCAGAACCGAGAATCTATATTTTGTGTTTTGTATGATGCAATCCAACCTAGTGTGACTTTAGAGCACCACTAATGAGAGCCAGTGGATGTAGGCCTTCTTAGCACAGTGGAGGAGGTTCATGCCCAACAATAGATACCTAGCAGATGTCTGTAGAAACTTGCAAAGTGAGCCATTTGGGTGCAAAAACCAATGGTTAAGCCTTCGTTTTGATGTAAAACATTAGCAGTAATTGACAGCAGCTATTCCTTACTGCCTGGACTATTGGGACTAAGGGAGAGCAGAGGAAGGACCACCAAGTGATTATATAAGAAGGGAAAACAATAGTTTAAGGCACCCAAGACTCCGAGTGGACGATCATCCCAGCTTTTCTCTCAAGGCACCCATTTGAAACTCAAGTGGTCAAGTTAGAACTTTGGAAAACAAGCAGCACTTTGTACAAATGACCAGTAGTGAGTGTGTTTTTATTTGTATTATTTCAAAGAACACTGGCCGGAGTGCCTGGAGTTGCCTCTCAAACACAAACAGACAGTTTGCTTTGGATTTGTTGAGATGTATAATCGAAAGGGAGGAAGCTTTCTGAATTAGCGAAGGTCTCAACCATCGTTTACACTTCCTTTGGGAATGGAGGTTTCTGAGTAGAAGAAGATGCATCTTCTACTCCCTAGAAAGTGATTGGTCCACATAAAATGGAAAAAGGAATCAAGATTGCTTGTACTCTGAGCTCTGCTTTTATTTTGAAAATCAGAGGTTGAGAAAATTAGATCGTTTGGGATTTTTTTTTTTTAAACACAGTCTAGTCTAATATTGGGTGATGGAATGAAACCTAATACTGTGAGCTCTTACTTGGTTGTTTAAGGAAGTCACCCAAATGGCTGTTTTTGCTCTTGGGGCCCAGAAAATGTCACCCCTTTTGTGTAGCACCAGATGCAATTTTTTCAGCTTGAACAAGAATAAAGATTGACATTCTTTACTTACAATAATCAGTCCCACCATCTCTTTCATTTCGTAAGCTTAATGAAATGGAAATTACACAATTCTTAAGCATTCTGGATTGAGAGCTGGAAGCAACCTCTAGTGCAGAATTTCTTAGTAATCCTGTTTTTTAACACTAGATTCCAGCACTGGGTTTTTATTCACCTCTTTGGAAATCGAGAAATAATTTCTTACTCAAATTGTCAGCTCTTTTTTTGGTCCCTGGCCCCTGCCACAAACATTTTTGCTGTGCTGAATTTGCTATTGTGGCAGTCTAAGATCCTCTGTGGGTCACTCAACTGTAGGACTTTTCCAGATAACCCTGATCACCAGATCTTCCACTTCTATGGCACGTGAAGATCTAAGAAGCATTTGACCCCCAAATGGGAGTCCAGCGAGGGGACACGAGTATTGTTCTATCCATTTCACGACTGAGGAAGCAAGCTCAGAGGGGGGACTTCCCCCGGCTAGGAACAGTCCAAGCGCAAAGCTGGGATGGTTCAATTTAGAGATGTTAAAGCCCCGGCGCCTGGGAGAGGCCAGCGCCCGGGGGTTTTTCTCCCTTCCCCAGGCAGGATTTCGGCAGGTTGCGGCCCTCCCATCCCAGCAAAGATAATGCCACTTTTTTTTTTTTTTTTTGTCCTAATCAGTATTCTCAGGAACCATTAACAACACTGATGCCCTAGCGCTGTCCTCCTGGGTAAAGTAAGCGAGCCCAGCCCAACCGATGGCTCGCCGAGAACCTTGAAGGAGCCCACCGCCTGTCTTTCTGTTGTCCCTAGGTGATGAAGCTCGGAAACCCCGAGATCGCTCGGCGGCTTCTACTGCGCGGCGCCAATCCAGACCTGAAGGACCGCACAGGCTTCGCGGTCCTGCACGACGCCGCCCGGGCCGGCTTTCTGGACACCTTACAGACTCTTCTGGAGTTCCAGGCCGACGTGAACGTGGAAGACAGCGAGGGCAACCTGCCGCTGCACCTGGCAGCCCGCGAGGGCCACCTGCCCGTCGTGGAGTTCCTGCTCCGACACACCGCCTGCCGAGTGGACCACCGGAACCACCAGGGCGACACTGCTTGCGACGTGGCCCGCCTCTACCGCCGAGACGCCGTGGTCCGACTACTGGAGGCCGGCCGGCCCGACGACGCGGCCCAGGGCCCAGGCGATCTGGGGCCCGCCGCAGCCAAGCCGCCCTAGAGGTCCCAGGGCCAGGCGGGCTGCTGCCCCGACTCCTGCCGCACCTGCCCTCGGTGTTCAGCTGCCCAGTCTGACTGTTTGCGTGTGTGCGTGCGTGCATGCCGGGGATTGCTGCGCTCTCCCTCTGCCTTTTAAGCAAATAGTCAAAGTCTCAAACTACAGAGCAGAGGTGGGATTCTTACGAAAATTTTATGAATTTATTTAAAAAGGCTTCTGATCTGCCTGCCAACACCCCCCTCCTCCCTCTCCTCCCCTCCCCCCACCCCAAAGACCTAATATTTGCCAGCAAAACTGCTTTGGCCTCCTCCTCCGGAATGGAGAGTCTCTTCCTTCCTTATTTCCAGCCTCAGCCCACCTCAGCCCTCTAGCCTATCCCCCCTACTTCGCAACTTCATTTTCAAAGATGCTTCTTTGGCCTAATTAAAACTCTTTTTAAATGGGACAAATGTTTTCGGTGATTTCTTCCTCCGATCCCACTTACTTTCCTCTGCCCTCTGCTCCCATCAGCCCCAGGAAGGCTTTCTTTAGTCAAAGTGGGGGAGGATTTCTTCAGTGGATTTTGTTCTCATAGGATCATGGGCCCTAGAACTGGCAGAGACTTTATAAAGCATCTCTGGGCCACCCTCCCATTTTGCAGGCAAGGAAACTGAGGCTCAAGGGAGTATCCCGGGATCTTTTGTACACAGAACTTAGAGCTACCAAGTCATCGAGGTCTTCCTTCTCCTCTTACAGAAGCAAAAAAAGTGGAGCCCCAGGAGGGGAAGTGATTTGATCAGGTGATAGATGGCAACCGAGCCAGGATCCTAAAGCCTAAATACAGTTCAGACACCTTTCTGACTCTCTATTCTACCTCCAGTTCAGCTCTTCCTTATCCCCAAAAGAGAGTGGCGAGGGGGGGGGCGGGGCTGTCACTGTCCCCGGTGGAGAATCTCTTCAAACTCCTTTCCACAGGGTTGTGCTCATTTTCCTGAGATTCTCTTCAAGACAGAAATAGTTGCTATGGGGTCAAGGACAAGTCCCTGATACCGCGGAGTGATAAAAAGATATATTGTAGCTCTAGAAAACCCCGGCAGTCTTTTCACAGGCAGCTTGTTCTGAAGGCATTTTTCTCTTTAAAATCGCTTCTCGGAAGGAAACGGACTTCAAGGAGTTTAGTTTCCAAAGGCTACCCTGCATGCCCCGTTTAAGAACGAGGCCAGCTCTGCTTTATCCTCAGTTTCCCCAAACCTCATTATGTTGGATAAGCTCTGAACGCCTGTATGTGTACAGATGCTGCCTGTAAGCAGTAAGTTCAGCAGTACCTCAGGCTAAACATGAAGCCATTCTCAAACTTAGTCTCTGGATTGCAGCTGTCTAAAATAAACAGACCTGGAGGCAGCTAGGTAGCACTTTTAAAGTCGGGAAGACCTGGGTTCAAATCTGACCTGGGACACTTTCTAGCTGTGCCACTCTGTGTAGGGCACTTTAGCCCTTGCCGCTCTTCTGTCTTAGAGCTGATACTAAAACAGAAGGTAAGGATGGAACAATAAAAGAAATAGATGTCTCTAAATGGCACCGTCTTCCCGATGAGGGTGCAGATAGGTTTGGTTTGGTTTGGTTTTGATAAAAAGCAAAGCAACAGCCCTTATGAAGCTCTTCTTTTGTGTCAGGAAGAATCTGGTGGCTAACCAGGGCCAGTTTTCTTTACGAAGTGAACCTCTGGAACTGGCCAGGGGGTGTTTGTTTCAATGGCTCTGGTTACTTCTAGCTGTCCTCGCAGTTCAGAACCGTTGTCTTGGAAGCTCCTCCCTGTGAAACAAACTATCCCCCTTCTAGTAGGAGCATCCGCCTAAGCCAAAGGATGGTCTGTGGGAAATCCAGTGCGCCCCCCATCCTGGAAAAAGAGAATTCCCTTCCCCCCCCCAAAAAAAAAAATCTGTTTAGCTTCAACAAAGGACAAGCACCATTCTGCTAATGCTAGGTGGCTTCCTGAATACAGTTGGGGCTGAGCGAAGGCAAACAGGACTGAGTCACTGATTATCCGTGAGTGTAAAAATCACAAGGAGAAAGCTTTTAAGCATCCTGACCTAGCAACCTCAAGGTGCCGTCTTAGAGCCAAGCGGTCTGCTCCATCCTGCTCCCTATACTCTCAGCCACCAAAGTAGGTCACTTCTAACACTTCATCCAATTAAACCAAACTTATAAGTGCTAGCCTGCCACCCACTCACCCCCCCCCCCACATACTCCTCAAAGAAACAAACAAACCGACCCAGAATTGGAATCGGAGCCTACATTTCTAGAGCCGAAGCCTCCCTAGCCTTTAGTTAAGAGCAGATACCCAGACTGCAAATCACACTCACTCGGACTATTTCTATCTGAGCAAACTGACAGCATTTGAATGAGCTGCTTATTTTCTAAGCCAAAGAAAATGATTTTAAACATTCACACTAAGCCCTTCCTACCGTAGGCGATCGCTTAGCAATGCCGGAGCATTCGCAATTTAAAGTAGACTTTAATTGACTTCTCGGGGCTTTTCCCCTGTCCAGGAGCCAGGTTTTGCATACTGCAAAATTGCCTCCCTCCCCCCTCTTAAAGATCCCAGGTACGGTTCCCAGGCAAAAGGTTCAAGCTGCAGTTGGGCCGGGCAAAGAGTGCTCAGGCCGCCGGTTTGAACTCAGGTGCTAGAAACGGAGTGTTTGGGGTGGGGGGCGCGCGAAGGGAGCTGTTTTTCTTCCCCAGCCTGAAGCTGACGTTTGAAAGCGCTCCATTGCTCTGCTGCTTTGCCCAGAAATCACTTTGCTCATCTCGGTATTTTAGAAATGACTGCTGTGGTCTTCTTTAGGAAGTGAGGGAAGGCGTGATGCGATCTTTCACAAGACTCCATAAGATGCTTTATTCGGGCTCGTGAAAATAGTGCAACGTGTAAGAAAGCCTGAACAGCATGCCGAGGGAGCAGGGTGGGCGGGAATCCAGCTGCTCTCCACAGGCTGGAGCAGCAGGATGGAGCTGGAAGGGAGGGCCGGCTGGAGCCCTGGTAGAGGCCGGGGCTGGGGATGATAACCTGGGACTGGGGAGAGTGAGAAGGATGAAGGACTCCGAGAAAAGCTAGGTAGGGGGCCAAGAACAAGGCTTCTAGGCTTCATATCTCCCCAATGCCAGAATATGCCTGGAAGGAGCACCAAAGCAGCTCTAGCCCTTGCACTGGCCAGAGTCGGGGGTGGGGGTGGGGGGAGCACAGCGGCAGGGTTAAACCTCCTGGGCCAGAGAGGTCAAAGACCCATGGATAGGATCGATTCGGCTCCCAGGTGTCATCTCCGAGACTCCTCATTCTCTGAGAAGAGATGACGCGGGAGGGGAGAACAAGCCGAAGGGAATAAGTCCCAGAGGAAGGACTGAATGAGCTTTGGGATCCTGTCCATTTCCCCGATGCGGTTCGAAACAAACCTGCTGGGGAAGAAGCTAGGGCGGTCCTGTCCTCTCCAAATACAGAGAGGTTTCCTCATCTTTGAGCCCAGGTAGAAATTATCCACCACCAGACTGACCACCGAGCTGAATGAGGATAATAAGCCGCAACCACAGCTGGCCTTGCTGCCCGGAATGAAAGGAAGGCGACCAGCACCGAGGAGAGAGCTGGGGCTGGGGAGGACGTTTAGAGAAACTTTGGTTTTGTCTCAGAAGAAAATTCTCAGGCCAGACACAGGGTAAGGAGCGCACTCCCTTGGGGAAACCCAAAAGGATGAGCTCCCCCTACCCAAGTCAGAGCTCAGACTAGCCTTTACCCTTTTGTCATAGCTGGTCTGTTGAAGCTCAAAGGTTTAGAGCTGGAAAAGACCTTGGAGATAATCTAACCAAACTCTTCCTCGCTTTAGAGAAAAGGAAACTGAGGCCCAGAGGAAAGAAGGAGCTTCTCTGGGTCCCTGGGGTCAAATAGGTAGTAAATGGTAAAGCAAGTGGCAAAGGCAGGATTCGAACCTAAGTCCTAAGAGCTTCCTTCTTGGGGAGCGTTTCTAGGCCCGGGCTTAAGCAGGGTCGACATGGGAGTTCGGTGCTTCTTCTGTCCCTCCCCAGGCTCTCGGCTTCTCTCTTTCTCTCTCCAATTCTCCCTCCCTCCCTCCGGGTGAAGAGAGGCAGCCTGCGTTGCGGGGGGGTGGGGGGGAGGGAGGGGGAAAAGGGGGTGTGGAGGACTTTCAAAACCGTTAGTTATAGTAGGGCTGTTTTTTTTTTTTCCTCCTCCTCCTTGCTACGGTTTCTTTTCTTTTCTCTTCCTGTCCAAATATTTTTAAATTTCCGCGCCTGAAATAACAGCTCCTTTAATTTACTCAGTTTCCTCCGTAGGCTGGGCTGCTTGCTAGACTTGTCTCCCCACCCCCCCCCCACCCCCCATTCCCTCCGCCTGGCTCCC
>NC_058133.1:27870147-27958145 GCF_016433145.1 Gracilinanus agilis | reverse complement strand
TGGGCCCCAGGGTTGGAGGAGGCTGGCGGGCAGCACGGGAGAAGTGGGAGAGAGGACTGGGGCTTGGGCGAGGGGGGGAGGGGGTCAGGAGGGCGGGCTTGTCCCGGGTCTCTCCATCGAGGTGAACTGGCCCACAGGCCGAGGGGGAGGGAGTTCGAGGGGGAAGATCGGCCACAGGGAGCTGTGCGCCCTGCGGAGCTGAGTCCCAGGGAACCGCACGGTGCCCTGGGTCCCCTAGAACTCCACGGGGCCGACCGGCCAAGCGAGCGAGAGAGGGAAGGCACCTGGGCCAGGCGGTCGAGCTCATTTCCCACCCCTGTCTCCAAGCTTAAGCATATGCACTCGAACCGCGCCAGGCAAACCGTAGGTGCTTACTAAATGTTTGTTGAAACGAACTGAAGAGGCCCGTCCCGGAGCAAGCAAGGGACTTCGAGCCAGAGGGCAGGGAGAAAGACCCGAGAGTGCTTCGGGTGTTCTTTTCAATCTGAAAAGACCCCCAAAATGGAGGGTGGGTCTTTCCACACTCCCCCAGCGGCAGGCTACTCAAGCCGGACCTGGGCTAAACACCAGGCGGTGCCGACTTCCCGGGCCGGGCTGCGAGCCTCAGGTGCCGGGCAGCTGACTCTGGGGGTTCCTGGGCTCCCCTCGTCCTCTCCGCCTCTGCCCGACCGTCTAGTCCCGGTCTCTGGGGTAAGGGAGAACCGCGGTGGCGGTCGCCCCCGCCCCCTGCACCCCACGGCCGGCTCGGCACCTGCGAAAGCCCAAGCGCAGCTCGCCGAGGAGCACGGTCTGTAAAATGGCTTCTGAGGAGTGCAGAGGGACAGACAGATTGCGGACAAGGAGGGAGACAGAGAGAGCGAGAGAGAGGTACGAGAGACTCAGCACAGCCACCGCGGCCCTCCCGGTATTTCAGATCCATTTGGGTCCTTCTCTCTCCCTTCCAGAGTTTTAGGGCAGGCCAGGGCAAGGACTCTATAGAATACCCGCGCGCGCACCCGCCCGCCCCCACCTTCTAAAACCCACTGTCAGCCAAAAATATCAGTTCTTTGGGGGAGGAAGTAACAAGCCGCCAATCCTTATTCCAACTCCATTTCGCTTCTCCGTTAGCACTGGTGGTCAAACTGCTTCAGAGGAGAAATTATCCGGCAGGCTTTGAAAGGCATGTCATTGACAAAGTTCACCGGAATGCCGCTAAGCCCCCCGCCCCCACCACTTAGCACACTGGCATTTTCCAAACCATATTCCATTCTCCTGGATGGATTTGGGGAGACCAGATGGCGAGCCAAGGCTGCCCTTTCTTTCCTCAGTCTTCCGTCAACACCCAGGGGACTTGGAAGGGAAACCTTAGGGGACAGGCAGGCTCCTTTGCCCTCTCCAAGCCGGAGCACTGACTTTTCTGCTGTTTCAGTAATCGGCCTTCGGGTGTGGAAGGTTAGGGATGAGGCCAAGCTTTTTGCAAGGCTTAAATTTTAATTTAGACGTTGAACCATCTTCTTCATCTGAGACCACAATAAAAACACGCCCCCCCCCTCCCCTCCCCCGGAGAAGCAGGCTGACAACCAGGACTGGCCAGAGCGTAAACAGAGGCACTCTCTGGGAAGGGGGCCTCCGAGCGGCCCGGGGAGTTCACACGAGTATTCAGGAATAATTATCCCATCATTTGGCTAATTTCTGTGTGGACTGTAATCGTATCTCCCTGAGCAACAGCCTGAAACTGCTTGAAGAGCCACTTGGGCCCAATTCTTGGGCTGCGGTCCTTCCCTTCAGGCACTTCTATTAAAAAGGGCCTCGGCTGGGCTCCGGAGCAGCAGCTTCCCGAATGCCTTCACTGCCCACTCAGCCACTTCAAACCAAACCACCCAAAAGGGCCATTTGAAACCTTTTACAAAATGCATTTCTATTTTTGTCAGAGCACTGAGCAGGTTGGGATGAACTCAGCAAACTCAGACATGCCTAAAAGAAATAACCTAAAAATGAAGAACTCGAGTGTGGTTTTCTGCTGATTCAAGATGCCCTGAAATCCACCCCCTCAAAGAGAGCAAAAATATGATCAGCTGGGAACTAATTATTAAATCAAGCAGCTGTAGCTCCTTAATGATTCACACCAGCACAATCCTCCTTATCAATACCCCAGTAAACAGTGAAATATACTATGGCTGTCTAAAACTTAAACAAGACATACCAGCTAATGCTCTAGAATACACCCCGAGACACTCAGGAAACAATCTCCCTTTTAAAAGACAAATGCAGTTGTTTAATATATTTTAAATTAAAGCATAATTATTTTATAGCTCATTGTTTGATCTCCTATACTATCACTTATTCTTTGCTTTCTTTTCTGCCTCTGTATAACTATAATTACTAGACTGGTTCATGTGAAACATCAGAGTCCTCTATTTTCTTTTTTCCACACTGTAAGTGTGATTAAGATGAATAATAAAAAAATATCAAAGGGTAGCATGTTTCCCAGATTTTTTTTTTAATTCTTGACCCTATAGACATCCATTTCCATGATGTATGAGCATTACTCTAATTTTAAAGGCTTATTTGTTTCTGGGGAAAATAGTTATTATTCCTTTTATTTGAATTCTATTGTGGGCCTATGAGGAGGGAAAGTACATAGTGCCTGGTCTTGTTTTCATAAAAATTACATGGGAAAAAAAATCTCTGTGTACTCTAGAATATGGCAACTCACAAACTGATATATTTAATATAAATTATACAAAAATTTCCTGAAATATTCAGTAGCTCAGCACATGCTAAAAAGTTAGCCATAGAAGTGAGAACAGGGAATTGTCAAATTTCATCTCTGGTCTTTGGTAAAATTATTTGCTATTTATTAACCTCTCAAATTAGGATGGATTTTTAGATTTTTTTTTCCTTAGAAGACTAATAAGAAATTAATCTGTTAATGTCTGTAGAGAAATGGGAAGAGAAGGAAATGCCATAAAAACCAAAGCAATGTTATTTCTTTTTTAAAAGCAAATCACTCCCCTCTGCAGTCGAACCTCTGTTCTAGTACCTTCCTTATTTGAATTTATTTCAGATGATGGTTTTTATATTGTTGTTCTCCTCACGAAGTTCAAAAGCTTCACCCATGTATTCCTTCAGTCTAAAGCATGCAACTGATGTGCAACAGAAGACTGAATAGCACTATTTGGTGCATTTTCAGATCATTTAAAAAAAAAAACCCAAACCCCTCCTTTGGTAAATCCCAACAATGAGAAAAAATACATTTATAACAGAATTCAATTTACTAATTTAATTCAACATTACTTTTGAGCTGCCAAATTATGATTTTTGCTACAGTGACAAAAACAGCTCTTTTCCCCCAGATACAGATTTGTTTCCCTTTCTGGTGCAAGAGAAGGAAGATAATACATAATAATAATTCCCATTTCTAAAGCACTTTAAGGTTTACCAAGTGTTTGACTCACAATAGCCCCAAGGAAAGTAATGAAAGTAAAGTGAATTAAAGAGTAGGAAACAGAGACTCCAGCTGATTTGATGGTGTTCTTGGTTATACCCTGACTACTGTTTCAAAATCCTTCTCGGGAGAAATATGCATAAAAGGCAATGACAAACTAATGCAATTATATTTTAGTTATTAAAAACACCGAGATGACAGTGATAAGAATAATGAGGAAAATGGATCTTTTCACATGGGGTGTTTGTAGTTCTTTTAATCTTAATTCATCATGATGGGTCATTTGTCATTGTGGTTGAAATTAAAAAAGAACAACAAAACTAGCCACAGCCTCTTAAAAAAAAAAGGAAAATACTATCAATATCTTTTTTTTATCATATGATAATAAGAAGTAATATTTAAAAATCAATTTCTAGTATTTTAAATTTTCCAGTTTCCAGTGAGAATTTCTTTCATTTTCATCTGCATTTTTTTTTAATCTGCAGCTAAGGGAACAATTATGAAGGCCTGTGATTGTTTATTGTTATATGGACAAAGTGTATATATGAAACAGTGTGTATGCTAATAAGAAACAGTCATACAACATAACAGTGACCGTCAGAATCATCTCAGATGGCAAAGAGATGGGTAACTACCTTGAATATTAGCCCTTGGAGCTGATATATATATATATATATATAGGACTGAGATGGGCATTATTCCAGGGAGCTCAGAATGGATCACAGGCTGGCTGACCAGGGCACTTTGGGCAATCAGTAAATCACTGTGCTAGCTGTAAATTGCCAATGGATGTCCAAACTGTTCTGTCCCTACTAAAAACAAAAAAATAAAAAAACCATGACCTTGCACTAAGACAATATAAAGAGGAGTAAATTGTTCATTTTTACCTAGAAAGAAAATATGGATAAACTATAGCCAAAAGCTAAATGTGGCAATAACAGAGAATAGTGAATAATAACAGTAATCCAAGTTATGCTGTAGGTCAGTGATCTCCATGTGACTGAATTTTTTTTTTATGACTAGCTTATTTATGAAGCTTTTGATTTTTTAATTTTTAAAAATTGCATCTATTTCTAAAAAGGCTTCTGGATATATTTACCACAATTAGAGTATAGAATTTACACTAATTTACATTAAAAGTAACTAGTAAAAAAAAAAGTGATTGTTCCACAAGAAAAATACACCCAAAGTACTTTCGGTTTATCAGACCCTCCTGGAAGATCTTGCACCATACCCTTGGGTAAGTCAGCAAATGAAGCTTTTTGGCTGTTCATCAGGAGAAAATAATTTTAAACACAAATGCTTTCTAAAGAAAATTTTCTGTGTCCAATTACTCAGATGAAAATATGGCAGTTTTTTTGTAATGGTATTCTTTTTCATCTATGAATAAGAGAAATTAATTAAGGAAAGCTGTCAGGTTCATTTTAATGATTATCAAGGGTAAAGTATCAAGAGCTAATAAAAGGAAATTGGAATTTAAATATATTTAAGTGAAACAAGCACAAGGCTACTTTTGCCTATTAATGTAATGGATTATTTTAGGAGAAATCAACTCAAAATATAGGCTAAGAAAAAAAACATGCCACAGAATAATGAGGATATAACCACATTTGACCCCCCCAAAAAAAATCTGCAATGAGAACCTCCTCTATTAAAACTGAAAATGTACTAAGTGACCAAATTTACATATGCAATGTACAATTATACATGCACATATATATGTATGTACACACATACATATGTATGTGAAATTTGCCAGGAGTTTGATTTTCATTTTCTTCTCTAGTCTTTTGGGAAACATATATGTTAATGAGGAAAGGGAAATTAACAAGCCAGGCTCTGATCTCAGGAGGCCATTAAAATGGCCTTGAGCAGGTCCCCGTTCTCCATCCCTTGGGCCTCATTTCCTCTTCTTTTAAAATGAGAGGGTTGAAATAAATTCCTTCCATCTTTAATTACTTATCAATCTTTGCTTTCAAGTAATATGAATCTATTCTATAGGATGTCTGAAAATATACCAATGTAACAATATCCAGAAGATGGGCCAAAACTTAGCATTGTGGTGTAAATAAAGCCCAGTCCTAAGGCTGAGGTTTCACTTCTCCCATTGCCTTCATCACTGGAAGACCTTCTCTACTATTGGGGAATTTTAGAAATTACAGGTTAATTCAATTTAGTCAATCAACTGGATGCAAATATAACTGAGGAGAAAAGAGTTCTAGAACTTGATGAATATTACAGTGTAAAAACTAGCAGTGATCCTTCTGGTTTTACCTCAAAAAGTAAGACAGTAGAGGCAGCTAGGTAGCACAGTAGAAAGAGTGCTAGAGTTGGGAGGAGCTGGGTTCAAATGCAAACCCAGATACTTACTAGCTACATCGTGACCTGGGCAAGTCACTTAACCCCAGTTACCTGACCCTTATCATTCTTCTGCCTTCTAAAATAGAAGGAAAGGTGGTTGTTGGTTTTTTTTTTAAATCGAGATAGCAATATTCAGTTTTATTTGTTGGCATTACAATCAGAGTTGAAGTAAAATTGAATAATAGCAGAAATAATTTGCTTGCTTCGAAAGTAATTTTTTATGATAGAATAAGTCAAAGTGCAATAGTCCCATAATAGCATAGTCCAGAATTTGCTAAGTGTATAGAACTGCCTATTTCCCTGTAGGGAATATGTGTGTGTATATACATACATTTATATATACACTAATATGTATACATATACATATATGTTCTATATATTCTTTATACTCTCTCTATAATGTAGGGAGACTTTTTTAAAGTAATTTAAAATTTTTATTCCCCCCAAATTACATATAAAAATAATTTTTAAAATTTGTTTTTAAAATGTTTGGGTTCCAAATTCTCTCCTCCCTGAAAGAGTAAAGAATCTGATATAGGTTATACATATGCAATCACCTATAAGGAGACTTTAACAGGAATCATACATAGGGAAAAGAAGTTCATTTAAATTTCTAATTCCTAAGTATGATTCCAGAAAAGTGATCAGACTTCACAGTTCTAAAGTCTCTACTGGTTGAAGGGTAGAGGCTCTTCATTTTGATTCAGTAAGCCCTGGACACTGTCCTAGGTGCTAGGGCTTCACAGATTTAAAATGGCATAGTCCCTTAAGGAGCTTACATTCTGTTGAGGGATTTGAGAAGAATCATTAATGACTGAGAGGATCAGGAAAAGCTTCAGAGAAGATGAAGATGATAGCTTTACCTTTTTCTTTTCAAGATGAAAATTTGACAAGGGAAGATTTTAGTCATTCTGGAGTTTTGTGGTGTTAGCAAACAGCAAATTATCAAATAAATAATGGTTGACTTAAATGTAGTTGCGTTTTGATCATCCTATAGGATATTAACTTATACATAAAAACCATGTGGTTCATAAGAAAGAGAAATGAGCCTGATCCAATCCAAGCTTTGCTACTTATTAGCGATAGAGTGCTGAGCAAATCTTTAATTTTCCTGGGTCTTAGTTTCCAAATCTATAAAACAAGAGTTGAACTAGATTATCTGTAAGATTCTTTCCTAATATCCCAAATTTTATTAAACTATGTAAATGAAGAGTGTGTTTAGATGGATATTGATTAAAGTAGCACAAATAAAGGATGACCTACTGCCTGAGAAAGGAAGACCATCAAACTCAGCAATAATTAATTAAGATCCTTTTGCATCACAGCACTATGGGAAACACAAATAAAATGGAATCAAGCATCCCTAGCCTCAAGGAGCCAACAAATCTCTCTATTCAGAGAGATAAGAACTATACACCTAAAACAAGGTATAAGCAAGTGCACCATGGTGTGAAATAGAATTATAACAAAAGTCAGTGTTTAGTAGGGAAAATGTCATCTAAATGCCAGCACTCTTCATTTAACTAGTATTAACTTTATTCTCTGAGAAAAACAAAAGAATCAGTCACTAACATTAAGAATACTAGATGACAAAATTTAGAATTTGGAAGGGTGTTCATCCATCATGTACCATTACCTTAAACATGAAATCACCATGACAACATTTCTGCAAGGCTCTTACTTCAGCTTTAGTGATGGGAAACACCCTCCATCCTTCCTCCTGAGGCAGTCCTTTTTACTCTGAGATGCTTCTATCTAATTACTAAGAGGATTTTCCTTACTTGAAGCCAAAAAAATTTGCCTTACTGCAACTTCCTCTCTGTGCTTCTAGTTTTTTTCCCCTGGGGCCAAGCAGAACAAGGCCAACTCCTCTTCTGTAAGATACCCTTTCAAATGCTTAAAGACAGCTTTCATGTCTACTCCCCCTCCTCTCCCTCCCGCCTTCTTTAACCCAATCCCTTTAATCAATTTTAATATAGCAGGTTTTCTAGTTTGCTCCAATCTTGGTTACTGTCTTTAGGATGCACTCTAGATTGTCAGTGACCTCTAAAAATTGGACTCAATACTCCTAATGAGGTCTAATGAGGACAAAAAAAATGGGCTTGTCACTTCACTATTTCTGGGTTACATTTCTTATTCGGGGAACCTCATAACACATTAGCTTTTGGGATCATTCTATCTCACACTAGTGATTCATAAGCCATTAAATCATTTTAATTTTTTTCTATTTTCAATTTAAACACTAAAAAAAACAGAGCATTTCCATACATAAAATAGAACACAAAAAGACTATGTATGAAGCTATGACTCTCCAATTTACACCTCTTGGCTTAAAAAAAAAAGTATGTAATAAATTCGACATGTCATTTTCAAAGTTGTACTACTTGTCCATGCTTCCTTCTGAAACTTTTTTCTGTTCTTTTTGGTATGTTTTAAAGAATGTTTCAATAGCCTTGTTTGTTGTTTTTTTTAAATCATTAATGGTAAATGGTAACTTCCTTTTCCTCAACTCCATTCCCCAACTCCCATTTAAAAATTAAGAGGAAATAAAACTGCTTTAAAAAAAAAGCATACTTAAGAAAAATAAATCCACACATTGGCCATGTCTAAAAATGTATGTCTCTTTCTGTATCTTAAGACTATCACTTCTATGTCAGGAGGTAGATGACATGCTTCATCATAATTCCTCTGGAGACACAGTTGGTCATAGCATTGATCAGAGTTCATAAGTCTTTCCAAGTTGTTTTTCTTTACAATCTTGTCCTTGTCATTCTCCATTATTCTCCAGGTTCTGCTCATTTCACTCTGCATCAGTTCATACTACTCAAGATTCTCTGAAACTTTCTCTTTCATCTTTTCTTAGAGTACAATAATACTACATTACATTCAGGTACCAAAATTTATTTAACCATTCTCTAATTCAGTGATTTCCAAAGTGGGTGCTACTGCCCCCTGGTGGGTGCTGCAGCAATCCAGGGAAGCGGTGATGGCCACGGGTGCATTTATCTTTCCTATTAATTGCTATTAAAATTTTTAAAAAATTAATTTCCAGGGGGCTAAGTAATATTTTTTCTGGAAAGGGGGTAGTAGGCCAAAAAAGTTTGGGAACCACTGCTCTAATTGATGAGCACCCTACTTAAGTTCAGATTCTTTTTCTTTTAATCCCCCTTTCAAGATCATAAACTTTATTTTACTTGGGACTACTCACTGACTTTTACCTGCCCCTACTATCCTAACTTGTTGCCAATAATGAGTTTTCTGTAATAATTTTCTTTAAACCCTTACCTTCCATCTTGGAATCAATTCTGTGTATTGGTTCCAAGGTAGAAGAGTGGCAAGGGCTAGGCAATGGGGGTTAAGTAACTTGCCCAGGGTCACACAGCTGGGAAGAGTCTGAGGCTCCCATCTCTGGAACTGGCTCTCATTTCACTGAGCCACCCAGCTGCCCCCTGCTATAAAATTTCTACACTTAATTGTTGTGTCCATGTGAGCTCCATCCTCCTTTGCCCATTTCAGATGAGGTTCATCTGATGTCCTCTCCTCCCACCCTTTCCTCCATCATTTCTATACTCTTCTTCTCATACACTCTGATTATGAGGAACAACAAATTCTATCCTCTTCTTCCTCATTTCTATAGTAATATATTTCTTTTATGCTTCCTTTTCTATTCTCCTCTTAAAGCTCTCAGAAGAAAAACAGTTTGCCTTAAGACCTGTTTTTAACTCCTTCCATACCAAACTTATCTTTTTTTCTTTCCATATTAGAAGGTAGTACCACATCATCAAGTAGCCCCTTTTGGCAGCTGCCCAAATACATTTATCTTTCTAGGTTTTTTCTGTTTCTTATGTTTGTATTTCCAGGTTCCTACTCAGCTCCAACCTTTTAATCAAAAATGCTTGAAAGTCCTCTATTCTATTGAAGTTCAATCCCCGCCCCTCCATGGGATTATATTCAGCTTTGAAGTATAAGCTGTTCTTGGAAATAAACCTCTATCTTTTGCCTTTTGGAATATTATATTCCAAGCTATCATCTAATAGTGGAAAAACTGTCTCTCTTAGAGGTAGCTAGGTGCAGTAGTGAGTATCAGATAGAGTGTTAGACTTGGAATCAGAAAGGCCTCAGATATCTACTAGTTGTGTGACCCTGGGCAATTCACTTAACCCAAACTGTGTTTAGTACATTGTCTGGTACATAATAGATACTATATAAGTGCCTAATTCATTCTCTTCCCCTCATGTACAGAAGTCACCAGATTTTGTGTGATCTTGACTGTAGTTCCTTAGTACTTTAATTCCTTCTTTCTGGATTCTTGCAATAATTTTTTTTTAGCACAGAAGCTCTGGATTTGGGCTATTACATTCCTGAGAGTTTTCCTTTAATAGTTTCTTTCAGGAAGTGATCAATCTTCATTTTTCTCTCTTATTCTAATAGTTATAAACCATTTTCATTTATGAGTTCTTTATATATAGAGTCAAGACTTAAAATTTTTTATTATACTTTTGCAAGAATCTAATATCTCTTAAATTATCTTCCCAGACCTATTTTCCAGGTTTTTTGTTTTTTAAATATCAACTATCTTGCATTTTCTTCTATTTTTCATTGATTTATTTTATTTCTTGCTGGCTTATATCAGCCAGTTAAATAGTTTGTTGTTTGTTGGGCTTTTTTTCCCTTTTAACCCTTAGCTTCTGTCTTAGCATCAATTCTAAGAAAGAAGAGTGGCAAAGGGCTAGGCAATTGGGATTAAGTGACTTGCCCAGGATCATATAGCTAAGGTCAGATTTGAACCCAGGTCTGGTACTCTATCTGCCCCTATCAATGTAAGATTAAAATTAATATACAATAACTCCAAGTGTTATAATTTATAATATTTATTAATAATCACTTGAAGTAGAGGAAAGTAAAAACCATAAATAGAGAGAGAAGTTTATCCTCCCCATGGTCAGGGGAGAGTTCGAGAAGAAGAGCAGGGGTAGGGGAAAAAAAAGGTGGGGTTATACAAACTTTTATCTACAAAACATAAGGGCATGAGGTGAGATGAAAGTAGGATTCTGGGAAATGAAGTCCTAGGGTACAAAATTCCAATTACACCATAGCCAGGAAATAAAAACCAATTAAGTGCTTACTACTATGTGCCAAACAAAACTATCAGAACTGGGGATACAAAGAAAGGCAAAAGACAATTCCTGCCCTTAAGAAGTTCCCAGTCATATAGTAAAGATTCTAGTTTATGGATTGGGATTTGGGGGAATCTCTAGTTCTATAATAATTTTTATACGGGTTGTTTTCTTCTTTGGTGGATTCATCTCTTTAGTTTTCGTTCATGAACGGGTCGTTCCAGGATCAGGCTCTGCTTCTCTGATGCATTGGTGAGGTGGTAGGCTCTCCATAGTCTTGCCCTACAATAGATTCCTGTGCTGACCTCAACTTTCTGGTGTTGGACCTCCATGGATATTTGAGGTTCAGAGTTCTGGGTTTTCAAGGTACTTTACGGTATCTAAAAACAGAGTACTAGGAACTCTGTGGTCCCTAGAACCACCAGTAAGATGCAGTGGATTGAGCACAGTACTTGAAGTCAGGAAGACTTGAGTTTATTGGCCTCAAAGACTTACTAGCTGTGTGATCCTAGGCAAGTCACTTAGCCTCTTCTAACTTAATTCCTCAACTGTTTTAAACGGAGACATTCACATGTACCTACTAAGTTATGGGGATCAAATGAGATACTTGTAAAGCACTTAGCATAATACTTAGCACACAATAGCCCCTTAATAAGTTCTTATTTCCTCTCTGCCCCTGGTCTGGTGGTCCTGGTCTGAGGGTCACTGCCCCTCTCTCTGGTCATTGTTAGGTGCTTTCAATACCTACTCTATGAGTTTCTATCCTGGGACTTTTCCAGGGGAGCCCTCCACTCCTTGTCTACCTACACAAGCCTTTGCTGGCTCCATTGGACTGTTGGGAG
This sequence comes from Gracilinanus agilis, assembly GCF_016433145.1. Classification (NCBI taxonomy): domain Eukaryota; kingdom Metazoa; phylum Chordata; class Mammalia; order Didelphimorphia; family Didelphidae; genus Gracilinanus; species Gracilinanus agilis. Next base: position 27,946,398 of record NC_058133.1, on the reverse strand, counting down.
ACTACAGGATTTGAGTTTGTTTTTATTGATAGTTCTCTTTCCTATCACTTATGGAATGGAGGTAGTCATTGTAGTTTCTCATTGGATTTCTTGATATTATTCAGCCTGGCACAAATACCATATTTTTTTTGGAGCAGGAGTAGGGGAACTGGGAGGTCTGCCTTTGTTCAAGAAGCTACCTTGGTCAGAAGCTCAGGTAACTAAAACTCCAGGTATATGTCACACAAACTATTTTGTCTAGACCAGTGATGGGCAAACTTTTTAAAGAAGGGGCCAAAGGAAAGGAAATGCTCATCTGTCAGTCTGTTTCTAAGGCAACTCTTTCAAACTTTTATTGTATTGTATCCTACTCACTGTATTCATCAGATTAGGAATAATGTCACCCTTCCAGATAGAACATTTTAGCTGCATCTGGCCCGCTGGCTGTAGTTTGCCCATCACTGGTCTAGACAACTCTTCCGTATCCAATGTTTATGGGAAAAGTTTTTGAATCCAAATGTAGGAATTCATATGTGTCCAATAAAATGTCATTGTAGCCATTTTCCAATCGACAAATGATCAAGGGACATGAACAGACAGCTGTCATATGATGAGATCAAAACTATCAATAAGCACATGAAAAAGGGTTCTAAATCCCTCCTGACTAGAGAAATACAAATTAAAACAACTCTGAGGTTGTTGTCACACCTAGCAGATTGGCCAATGTGACAGCAAAGAAAGTGATAAATGTTGGAGGGGATGTGGCAAAATTGGGACATTAATGCACTGCTGGTGGAGTTGTGAATTGATACAGCCATTCTGGAAGGCAATTTGGAACTATGCTCAAAGGGCTTTAAAAGAATGCCTGCCCTTTGACCCAGCCATACCACTGCTGGGTTTGCACCCCAAAGAGATAATAAGGAAAAAGACTTATACAAAAGTATTTATAGCCACACTCTTTGTGGTGGCAAAAAATTGGAAAATGAGGGGGTGTCCTTCAATTGGGGAATGGCTGAACAAATTGTGGTATATGTTGGTGATGGAATACTATTGTGCTGAAAGGAATAAAGGAATTGGAGGAATTCCATGTGAACTGGAACAACCTCCAGGAATTGATGCAGAATGAAAGGAGCAGAATCAGGAGAACATTGTACACAGAGACTGATACACTATGGTAAAATCGAATGTAATAGACTTTTCTACCAGCAGCAGTGCAATGACCCAGGACAGTTCAGAGGAACTTGTGAGAAAGAACGCTATTCATATCCAGAGAAAGAACTGTGGGAGCAGAAATGCATTAGAAAAATATATGCTCGATCACATAGTGTGATAGGGATGTGATTAGGGTTTTAATGTTAAAAAGGATGGCTCTACTGCAAACATGAATGAGATGGAAATAGGTTTTGAACATGATACATGAATAACCCAGTGGAACTGCTTGTTGGCTTGAGGAGGGGGAAGGAGAGAGCGGGGGAGGGGGGATTGTGAATCATGTAACCATGGAAAAATATTCAAAATTTAAAAAAATTTAATTTTAATTAAAAATAATGTCATTGTATTAGATTTGGCTCATCATTCCAACCTGTTGAGACCTTTTGAGAATCTCAATTCTGTAGTCTACATTAGTTAGACCATATTTGGAATTTTGTATTCAGCTCTGGTAGCCACAATTCAAGGACACTGATAAGCAGGATAATAACCTGATGAGAGCACTCTCTTCCTGCTTTCCATCCCAGATTTGTGCACCTAAAAATCTGATGAGCATTCATGACCGTATAAGTCTTTGTTCAAGTTACTGAATAGTAGTAGGTAATGTCAAGTTTCCTATACCACTCTATTATAAATCTATCTCCAAGAGAATCTCAATCCATTAATTACCCACTGTTTGAATCTCTTTGTTTTACCAGTTCTCCCCTCCATAAAATGAATTATAAGTTAACCCTGCCCGTATCTTTCTATATTTTCTGCAGTGATGCTATTCTCAAATGCCTTATGGAAATCCAAATATCCTGAGTCAGTAGCATGGCAAATAACCACAGTAATCTGTGGAACATAGAATCGCCCTGTTTCTTTGGTATGAACCAGAAGTTCAGAACTTAGGAGCTGAAAAGGACTTCAGAGGCCTATCTAGCTCAGTTCCTATGTGAAAAAAATTCATATTAGAACAAACCTGAAAATTAGCCATCTAGCATTGACCTGAAGATCCCCAGGGAAGAAAACCCCACTTTTACTAAGGAAAACCATTTCCCTTTTAGATAACTTTAGTTGATATGAAACTTTTCTTCTTCTCTTTTTGCTTACGTCAACCTTATATTTGGCTCTTTCCAATTTCCACCCATTGCTGCTAGTTCTGCTTCTCGGGGCCTGACCAAATCTGATCCCTCCTTCATATGACAGTCTTTCAACTTTTCACACAGCTGCCAGGCCCCTACTGAATCCTTTCTTCTTGTCATTTCCTTCAACATGAACTTGAGACCTTTTATAATCCTGATTGCTCTCCCTTGGTTATTCACCAGGTTTTCAATGTCATTAAACTACGTCTCCTTAATTGCCATACTTCACATGTGATCAGTGTACAGAGAGTCTATCACCTCTCTAATTCTTGACACTTTCTTCATGGACCTTGGACTGCACTAGCCTTAGGGGATACCATACCATATCATTTCTGTATCATCCACAGAAATACTAAGATCTTTTTCGGAAAAAAAAAATGCTCTCTAACCATTCCTCCCTAATCTTGTACTTATTATGTCGATTTCTTGAGCCCAACCAAAAGTATATATTATATGAGAGACAAAAACAGGAGATCATGTCGCTGTCAGAAAATGTTATAAAAACAAAGCTCAAAAAGGTATTCAAATAGAATTTTGGTCTGTGTGATTCAAATCAGAAGAAAGACTAGAAAAGAAACCAATTTGCAACAAATTAAATCAAGGAATTAAAAGATCCTTTGTGTTCTGTTACAGCAAATTTGGAAACCTATGAAACAGAAGACTGGGAAGAGAGACAGTATGTTAACTGTATAAATGAAGAGGAAGACAGAAGTTCTCCAAAGTGACTGTGTCACAGGTAACACATATACAGATATATTAAAACAATCAATCAATTAGCAAATATTTATTAATCATTATGTGCCAGACAGTGTGCCAAATGCTAGGGATACTCATGATTAGTGAAGTGCAAATCAAAACAACTCTGAGGTACCATCTCATACTTAACAGATTGGCCAATATGACAGTAAAAGAAAATAATAAATGTTAGAGGGATTATGGCAAAATTGGGATGTTGATGCATTGCTGGTGGAGCTGTGAATTGATCCAACCATTCTGGAAGGCGATTTGGAATTATACCCAAAGGGTTTTAAAAGACTGCATATCTTTTGATCCAGCAATACTGCTACTAGGTTTGTACCTCAAAGAGAAAAGAATGAAAAATGTTTGTACAAAAATATTCATAGCTGTGCTCTTTGTGGTGGCAAAAAATTGAAAAATGAGGGAGTGTCCCTCAATTGGGGAATGGCTGAACAAATTGTGGTATATGATGGTGATGGAACACTATCGTACTATAAGGAAGGATAAACTGCTTATTTCTATACGAATTGGAAAGACCTCCACGAACTGATGCGAAGTGAAACGAGTAGAACCGGGAGAACATCGCATACAGAAACAGAAACATTGTGACACGATCAAATGTAAATAGACTTTGCTACTAGCAGTAATGCAGTGATCCAGGACAATCCTGAGGGATTTATGAGAAAGAACACTTTCCACATCCAGAGAAAGAATGGTGGGAGTAGAAACACAGAAGGAAAACATGATTTTACTTGTTTATATGGGTATAGGATTTGGGGTTTGGGTTTTTAAAAGATTACTCTATTATAAATATGAATAATATGGAAATAGGTATCAAATGATAACACTTGTATAACCCAATAGAATTGCTTGTCAGCTCTGGGAGTGGGGAGGGAAGAAAGGAGGGAGAGAAAATGTATCCTGTAACCATGGAAAAATATTTTAAAATAAATAAGATCTTTTAAAAATGCCAGGGATACTAAAAGAGTATCTTTAAAAGAGTATAAAAGAAGTTTCAAGGAGCTGATAAACTAATAAGGGAGATAACATACAAACAAATATGTACTAATAAAACATGTATAGAACAAATAGGAAATAATTAACTGAAGGAAGTCACTAGAATTAAGAGAGCTTCCTGGGGAAGATGGAATTTTAGTTGGCATCTGAGCAAATCCAGGGAAGGGAGTAGTAGATGAGAAGGAAGAACATTCCAAGAATGGTAGAACTGAGAGATGGTGTGTCTTGTTCAGGAAACAACTAGGAGGAAGCCAGTATCGATGGACCAAGAAGAACATGGTGGGGAGTAAGGTATAAGATGCCTGAAAAGGTAGGAGGGGGTTAGATTATGAAGGGCTTTGAGTGCAAAACATAGCATTTTGTGTTTGATTCTGGGGGCAAAAGGGAGCCACTAGAAACTATTGAGTGAGGGGAAGGGGTGAAAAGATTAAATATGTGCTTTGGGAAAAACATTTTATTGGCTGAATAAAGGATAGTTTGCAGTGAGGAGAAACAAGGCAGGCAGGACCATCCCCCCCACCCCAAGATTTATTGCAATACTTCAGACATGAGGTGATAAAGCACCAGGACAGAACCAATGTCAGAGGAGACAAGGGAGTATATTTGAAAGATGTTGCAAAAATGTTTTTAATTCATTTCTTTGTTACATTTAAATACTCAGTTAACTTCTCTCTCTCCCTCCTTCCCTTTTCCCCATTAGAGAAGGCATTATTCAACAAAAAGATATATGTATATATAAAACTGTCATTTCTATTTATCAGTTCTTTCTCTGGCAGTGGACATACACAGGTCATTCTTCAAACAATATTTCTGTTTGCTTTCTCCACATAAAATGTACTTTGGTTCTGCTTGTTTCACTCTTCATAATTCCATGGAGGTCTTTCCGTGTCTTTCTAAAATTAACCTGTTCCTCATTTCTTACAGCAAAATAGTATTCCATCACAACCGTATGCCACAACTTGTTTAGCCATTTCCCAATTGATGCGTCCCTTCTATTTCCAGTTCTTTGGCATCAAAGAGATAATCTAAATATTTTAGAAGAAGAAATATTTTAGTACATATAGTTTCTTTTCCATTTTCCTTGATTACTTTAGGAAATAAATCAACAGTGGTATTGCTGGGTCAAAAGGTATACAGAGTTTTATAACTTAAAATCTTAAAAAATTTCCCAGTGCTCCTAAAGACTAAGTGATTTCCCCAGAATCACACATGCAACTAAGATGAAATAATTTCACAACTTGAACTGAGGTTTTCCTAATCCCAGGATTGGCTCTCTATGTACCACTCCAGGCATTCTCTCGGGAGGTTGGAATATAATGACAAACTGAAATAGTCTTATGTTCTCAAGGAGCTTTCATTCTAATGGAAGGATTAAAGATGTCCATGGATCATAGATAAATACAAACTAAGTTGAAGAGCGAGAGAGCACTGATTTAATGAACCCCGAATTTCTAGAATAGCATTCGAGGGTCTCAGTATAGCCTATGGCTTGGGCAATATATCCTTCTAAGGTTTCCTGTGTCCTTCCGTGTGGTCCTGCAGTGTGATATTGAGGGAACAATGCTACCACAAAATAAAATCAAGGGCAGGAGGGAGATATATTGAGTGAAGGGAGCTGTATCTCCCTTCTGTGCACATGAGCTAAAGAGATAAAGAAGGATAAACATGAACAAAATGGAGCATGGATGGGGAAGAAATTAATAGTCACACTGAAGGAACTGGGGATGTTTAGCTTGGATAAGGGAAAACTTAGTGGGAAATGATGGTTATCTTTTTTATTGTTTATTTATTTATTTATTTGTTTGTTTTTAAACCCTTACCTTCTGTCTTGGAGCCAATACAGAGTATTGGCTCCAAGGCAGAAGAGTGGTAAGGGTAGGCAATAGGGGTCAAGTGACTTGCCCAAGGTCACATAGTTGGGAAGTGTCTGAGGCCAGATTTGAACCTAGGACTTCCCGTCTCTAGGTCTGGCTCTCAATCCACTGAGCTACCCAGCTACCCCTGATAGTTATCTTTTGAAGGACTACCATGTAAAAGAAGAATGACACTTGTTCTATTCAACCCTTGAGAGAAGAACCTGGAGCAACGGGGAGAAGTTACAAAGAGGCATATTTATATAAGGAAAAACTCCTAAGGCCAAGAGCCGTCCCCATGAGATGCCCTGCCACGGTAGCCCATCACTGAAGGTTTTCAAATAAAGGATGAGTAACTATGTGTCAGAAAAGTTGTAAGAGATATTTTTCCTAGATGATTTTTAAAGTCTCTTCCAACAAGTTCCATTAAGAGTGATACTAACCCCAGGAGGAAGCTGGGTGACTCAATGGATTGAGAGCTAGGCCTAGAGACAGGATTGATTCTAAGACAGAAGGTAAGGATTTTAAAAACACACACAAAGATTGATGCTACCCATTGGGACTCAACTATGGTCGAGTCACTTCATTTCTTTCTGGTCTATTTTCTCATCTACAAAATGGGGAAAATAGTATCTCTACTACTGGACTAGTGTAAGAATCAAATGACACAATGTATTTAAGCACTTTCCAAACTTTAAAATACTATGTAAAATGTCAGCTCTTATTATTATTAATGAATAATTCATAGAGTGAGTATCTGAGCAGAACACCACCATCTTTCACGCATACCCCACCTGCCTAATTTTGGCATATCAGCATTTATCTTAGACTTAGATCTCTGCTTAACTTAATTTGGTTATCCTTGTTTAGTTCACTAACTTACCAGACAACTCCCCATTATAGGGATGCTAGAATATTTTAAAATGTTCATTTACCAACTTACTTATGAAAATATGGCCAGGAAACATGCAATCTATTACTTTTTCCCACAGATCTGTGAAACCCGGGTTGTAATTTTTAAAGAGGGAAAATAAAGGGGCTTAGGCCAAGAAAAAATAGTGACAAGGAAAGACTAATGTGAATCCCCATGTTTTGCAATTATTTTCCATGGGGAGGATAACAGAAGTAGAAAATAGATTAAGAAGCCCTTGGCACAACAGAAGTTAATGATCCACACTCTCATTTCTCCCAAAGGGTCTTACCATTGGACTACTATATATTTTTTTTTTATCTAGACCAACAGTTCATCAGAATGGTGAACTTCTGCCATCACTGCAGATTCTGCAACTTGTCTGTAACTTATAATCTGGGAGGGCTTCCTGGGGCCCTGAGAGTTTAAGCAAATTGCTCAGAATCACCCAGTTAGTCTAGGTGAGAGGCAGAAATTAAATGCAGGTCATTATGAATACAAGGCTGACTCTCTATCCTAATCATTACATTATGCTGCTTATGCTGTATTCATTATTAAAAACAAACAGGGGCCCCAAATAAGATAATGATAAATTATTTCTCTGTGATAATAACATTTGGACAATTATCTCTCAAAAGCATAAAAAATGAGCTATTCCAGATCTATCTCAGAGGAGTTAGGATTCATTTAGGAAGCTAGCTGAGAACAATTGAATGGGAATGTATTTTAACACAGAGAAGATGTAGATTCAAAGAAGCAGCCTTTGGATCCTGCCTCAACTAGATTTTACCAGGATGCTTTCGGGTAAGTATCTTCTCTCTGGATCAGTTTTCTTCCTTATAAGATCAAAAGGCTGGATGAGATGTGATCTTACATGACCTGCAGCTGTCCCAAACCTTGAGTCCTTTCAAGCCACCTAAACCATCTCTTCACCCTCCTTTTCAGTAGAGGACTTGGCCTCCTACTACTTCACTAAGAAGACAGAGGCTATTATTATTCAGTCAATAAGTCAATCAGTTAACAAATATGATCTTTCCATGGATCACACCAATTTCGGAGCACCAAAAGCTTAGTGGTCCCTGAGCCGTCTCTGAGATTCTGGAACAAGAAAACACTGATTGACTCTAAGAAAGCAGAAAAAGAACCTAAGAGGACAAAACATCAGCTCAGAATTCTTCCCAGAAGTGTGCAGTACCTGGCCCTAAAACAAAGTCAAAAGTCATGAAATGGGCTGGAAAAAAATGAGCAAAAAAAATAGTCCTATCATAATAAGCCCCCAAGGTGACAGGAATACTTGAGACATAAATCCAAAAGCAGAGAATAACTCCAAAACATTCATAAGTAAAGTATCAAAGAAAAACACAACTTGTACTCAAGTTTAACTAGAACTCCTGGAAGAAATGAAACAAGAAGTTTTGTCTTTCTTTTTTTTTTTAAAGTTAAAGATTAGGGGCAGCTGGGTAGCTCAGTGGAGTGAGAGTCAGGCCTAGAGACAGGAGGTCCTAGGTTCAAACCCGGCCTCAGCCACTTCCCAGCTGTGTGACCCTGGGCAAGTCACTTGACCCCCATTGCCCACCCTTACCAATCTTCCACCTATGAGACAATACACCGAAGTACAAGGGTTTAAAAAAAAAAAGTTAAAGATGATTTTGAAAACCAAACAAGAGTGCTATGGAAGAAAGATCCAGGAAGAGAATTAACAGCTTAGAACAAAAGGCATAAAGCCTTATTTAAAAAATAATAACTTTCTGAAAATTATAACAGACCAAATAGAAGCCAACTACTCCATGAGTTAACAAGAAATGTTAAAACAAAGCCAAAAGATTGGAAAAAATATAAGGTATCTCAAAGCAAAAACAGGTGTCCTGGAAAATAGTTTGAGCAGAGATAATTTTAGAAGCACTGAGCAAGCTCAAAGAAATGACCAAAAAAAAAGCCTAGACATCATATTTCCAGAAATCATAAAACTATCCAGATCTCTTAGAACCAGTGGACCATGTAGAAATAGAAAGATTTTCTACTAGCTGCCTCCTGAAAAAGAAAAAGAAAATTTCCAGGAATATAAAAGCAAAAATCCAGATCTTCTAGATCAAAGAAACAAATAACATAAGGAATCAGAAAGAGATAATTTAAGTATACAAGAGTCACATTTGGGAACATACTCAATTTAATAGCCCTCAGGAGAAGAGTCCAGGATGAAGATGTGCACCAGAGTAGGAATAGATCTCAGACCCATACAAAGGACATCCCCAGACCCACGCTGGGACACTGCAACAAGTCGGTGCTAACTGGCAGCTTTTTACTCACTACCTGGTTCCAGGTCACAGATGAAGGGTGGAGTGAAAAGGGAACCTGTGCATGGTAGTGATGTTCCCAAGTAGGGAGATTCTAGGTGGTATATAGAGAAAGGAAAAAGTTCAGAAAGTAGCATAAGAAGCTTTAGAGTGGCTCAGATTTCAAGCAGAAAGCAGGGTCTTATTTCCAATGTCAAGGCCAGCAAAGAATAATAAGGGTGGGAATTACAGATCAAAAGGGAGCCTACATTTGTGCCCCTCTAAGCTAACAGAGCTTTCCAGTCGTCTGATGGGTAAGAGTCTGACAGTAGTCTACTCTTGCTCTGACCCTCAGACTGGGGTGGGGGTGGGAAGTTCGGAGAAGCAGTAATTAGATTAACTCTAGATCATTTTGGGAGCACTGAAAGCTCACAGGTCTCCAAACTTGTTCCTGATATCCTGGAATAATGCAACATTGACGAATCCCAGAAAACAGCATCAGGACTAGCTTAGACTTTCCCTCTAGAAGTGCCACAGAGCCCACCACCAAGTTTGAAGTCATAGGCTAGAAGAATGGGTAAACAAATAAACAACCCTCCCAACACCATAATATTATGGGGGCAGGGATGCTCGAGACACAAATGCAGACAAGAATGACCCCAAAACATCTTACAGGAATTGTCTCAGAGAAGAACATAGCTTGGGTACAAACTCAAGTGGAATTGGTGGAAGAAATGAAACAACAATTTGTAAAAGAGTTTTTAAAATGCTTTTATAAAAGAAGTGAAAATGCTTGAAGAAAAAAATGGAAAAGAAATGAGAGATATGAGAGAGTTTGAAAGAGAATTAATTATTGGCTTGGCACAAAAAGATAAGAACCTTGCCCAAACAACAAACTCCTTGAAAATTCAAATGGATCAGAGGCCAATGACTCCATCAAGCAACAAGAAATAATAGTCAAAAGACTATTTTTATTTTTAAAAAATAGAAGGAAACATAAGGTATCTCATAGTAAAAACAACTGGCATGGAAACATATAATGGAGAAAAATTAAGAATCATCAGAATATCTGAACACTAGAGTTCTAGATATCTTATTTCAAGAAATCTTAAAAGAAAACTACCTAGATTTCTTAGAACAGGAGGACAAAGTGGAAATAGAAAGAATTACTAGTAACTTCTAGAAAGACACCCTGAAATGAAAACTCTCAGGAAATTCCATAGCTCAAATCCAGAGCTCCCAGAACAAAGAAAAAATACTACAAAGAGACCAGAAAGAAAGAATTCAAGTACTGAAGAACTACAGTTAGTATTACCTGCAATTTAGCAGCCACCAAAATAAAGGAGCAGATAACTTGAAATATGATATTCCAGAAGGCAAAGGATATGGGCTTACAGCCAACAATAACTTACTCAGCAAAACTAAGTATTAGACTACAGCAGAAAATGGATCTTTAATGAAACAGAGAAATTCCAAGCATTCCTGATGAAAAGACCAGAGCTGCAGAGAAGCTTTGAAGTACAAACATAAGAGTGAAGAGATACATAAGGTAAACATGAATGTACAATGATAAAGGACTAAGCAAGGATAAACTGCTTACATTCAAATATGGAGAGATGATACATGTGTCTCCTCTGAACCCTATCATCATGAGGTTTCATAAAGGGAGTCCAATTTAAATAAGGCCTGAGAGTGGTTCAATTATATCTTGATGATCTTCAGGAAAAGATATAGGAAGTGTTAAGGGTGAGAAAGGAGGGAAAAGAAGGTTATGGAAAAGCATCTCACATAATTGGGGTACACAAGCAGATATCTATACAAACAAGGAGGTAGGGTGGAGGTAGCAGATAATACTTGAAACTCACTCATTTAAACTAGACAAAAGAAGGAGTAATACACATATATACACAGTTGAGTGCAGAAATATATTTACCTCAATAATTAAGTAAGAGGGAAAAGGGAGAAGGGGGAGAGATGATTAAATGGGAAAGTAGATCAATCCTGAGCAAAACGAACTCTAAGGACAAACACAATTGAAGACAAAACAGCTATAAACAAAGCCTCAAAATAAAATGTGAATTGGACATAAGCCCACCAAGAATTCCTGGAAGAGTGAAACAATGATTTTCAAAACCAAATAAGAGTCATAGAGAAAAAATTAGTTAAGGGAATGAAATAAAAAAGAAGAAATTTATGAAAAGACCACTAACTCCATGATAAAGGAAGCACAAAAAATACTAAAGGAAATAACATCTTAAGACACAGAATTGGCCAAATGGAAAAAAAGAGGTACAAAAGCTGACTAGAGAAAATAATTCTTTGAGAATTAGAATTGAACAAGTAAAAGCTAATGACTCAGTCAATACACAGAAGTTAAGGGTTTAAAAAATTTTAAAAAAAAGAATTGGGGGGCAGCTGGGTAGCTCAGTGGATTGAGAGCCAGGCCTAGAGATGGGAGGTCCTAGGTTCAAATCCAGCCTCAGACACTTCCCAGCTGTGTGACCCTGGGCAAGTCACTTGACCCCCATTGCCTACCCTTACCACTCTTCCACCTATAAGTCAGTACACAGAAATTAAGGGTTTAAAAATTAAAAAAAAAAAAAAAGCTAATGACTCCATGAAACATCAAGAAAAGATAAAGCAAAGTCAAAAATAATGAAAATAATAGAAGAAAATGTGAAATATCTCACTAGAAAAACAACTGACCTGGAAAATGAATTGAGAGATAATTTAAGAATTATTGGATTACCTGATAATCATCATAAAAGAAAGAGGCTAGACATCATATTTCAAGAAATTATCAAGGAAAAACACCCCAATTCCAAGAGTCAGAGGATAAAATATAAATTAAAAGAATCTAATGGGAACAGCTAGATGGCTCAGTAGATTGAGAGCCAGGTCCAGAGATAGGAGGTCCTGAGTTCAAATCTGACCTCAGACACTTCCCGGCTGTGTGACCCTGAGTAAGTCACTTAACCCTCATTGCCTAGCTCTTACCACTCTTCTTCCTTGGAACCAATACACAATATTGATTCTAAGACAGAAGGTAAGGATTTTTTAAAAAAAGAATCTACTGATTACCTCCTAAAAGAGATCCCCAAATGAGAACTCCCAGAAATATTATAGCTAAATTCCAGAGTTCCCAGATCAAAGAGAAAATACTTCAAGAAGCCAGAAAGAAACCATTTATATACCATAGAGCCATAGTCAAGATTATACAAGAAAGAAGGCTTGGAATATGTTATTCCCAAAAGACAAAAGATCTGGGATTACAACCAAGAATAATCTACCTAGCAAAACTGAGTGTAATCCAAAAAATTGATTTTTAATGAAATATAGGGCTTTCAAGCATTCCTGATTAAAAAAAAGAGGTGAATAGAAAATCTGATTTTCTAATATAAGGCTCATGAGAAATATAAATAGAAAAACCTTGGAAGATTTATATGAACTCTCTCATAAAGTGAAAGTGAACAGAATCAGAACATTATACAAAGTAGCCACAATGTTATAGGGATGATCAACTGTGAAAAATTTAGCTACTCTGTTAAATATAATGATCCAAGACAGTCCCAAAGGACCCATGATGAAAAATGCTATCACTAGAATGAACTTTGAATGCAGATTTAAGCATACTTTTTAAAGTTTTGTTTTTATTGACTTATTTTGTTTGTGTTTTTTTTTTTTGCAATATGGCTATTGTGGCAATGTTTGGCATGACTACACATGTATAATCTTGACTTCTCAAGGGTGAGGCTTTGAGGAGGGGGAAGGAAGGAGAGAACTTTGAACTCAAAAATTTTGTAAATGATTGTAATTGGGAAATATTTAATGAAATAAATTAAAATGATTTTTACAAAAGAATGCCACTATATTTCTTAGCCATTTCCCATCTGGCTGCATTCCTTTGGACTTCTCCTTCCTGACCACAGACACCTCATCATCCTACAAGATCACATCAACCAGTGTTAATAGATCAAAGAGTATATGTTGGGAAATTAGGCATAAAAAGACTGGAAATATAGAAGGGGAATAGATTATGCAGGGCGTTGATGCTAAACAGAGTCTTTTTTATTTGCTGCAGGAGACAATAGGAAGCTCCTGGGATTTATTGACTATTGGGGTAACATGTTCAGATCTGTGTTTTAGGAAAATCACTTTATTGGCTGATGGAGAATGTATTGTAATAAGAAGAAACTTGAGGCAGCTAGACCCACCAGTAGTCTTCTATAGTAATCACGGAGTATGGTGATGAGGGGCTGCAACTAGAGTGAACTACAGATAATGAAGTAATATCAATACTAAATTTCTATGCATCAAATAGTATAGCACCTAAGTGCCAGAGGAAAAACTTGAAGCAACTCTGTAAGAATGTTAGTTATAAAGAATGTGATGACCTTACTAGTAGAGAAAATGTCTTCAACCAGGGGTTCTCTATAGTAATTAAATCACAGGTCCAGTCCCAATTCCTGATGGATATGACAGGCTTTTGATGACTACTGAATAGCAATCATAAAGAGTATACATATTCATAGGCTTTTTGTGGCACCTTTACAGAAACGAACAATATCCTATTATATTTTATTTTAAATAATACATATTATATTCACAAAAACTAAGTATATACTAGAGCATTAAACTAATGTAGACTAATAGAGATATCAAACACATCCATTGTTGACTACAGTGGAATAAAAGTTGTAATCAGTAAGGATAATTTGAAGAATGGATTCTTTTTCATCTGGAAACAAAATAATATAGTCCTATAGAATTTGTGTATCAAAAAAAACCAACAAAGAAAAAACAGAGCATAGGAACAATGAAAAATATAATAATGAGAAAAAACAACCAAAATTTGTGGAATACAGTCCAAGCAGATCATAAGGAAAAATTCATACCTCCAAATACGTTCATCAACAAAAGAGAGAAATAGATCAATAAATTGAACATGCAATTTTTAAAAATCATCAAAGCAACAAATAAAGCCACCTCCCAACACAAAACACAAATTCTGAAGATAAATTAAGAAATAAAATTGAAAACAAAATCTAGTAAATTAATAAATAAAATTAGGACTATTTTTAAGACTATAAAAATAGAGGCAAGAAACCATTTGCTAATTTGGTGTTTGTGAGAGACAGACAGAAAAAAAAGAGTCAGAGTTAGAGAACCCAAGTCATTTCAAAAATGAAAAAGGAGAAATAATAACAGATGAAGAGGAAATAAAGGAAATTGTGAGAAATTTTTGTTCAATTTTATGTGTCATATTGGCTAACAGAGGTCAAGAAGGATGAAGACAGAGAAAAGAAAAAGCCATTAGGTTTGGCCATTAGAGAGTGTTAGTAGTTTTTGGAGAAAGCAGTTTCAATTGAAAGAAGTTGGATGCCAGATTAGAGAGAACGAGAAGAGAAAAAAAAAAGATGCACTTAGTATAGATGACTTTTTAAAGGGATTTAGCTTGGAAAAGGAGGTATGGGTTAAAACCAGTAGGGATGAAAAGATCTAGTAAGAGATTTTTTTTTTATGAATAGAGGAGATATGAACATGCTTACAGCTATGGCTCTGTTACAAGGATCAATTTCTCTACTAGGAATGCACTTGCTAGCCACTGGGTCAGCTCTCTAAAACTCAGCTCCCTAGAAAAGTCTCCAACGTGTGATTTGAGAAAATGAAATGGAGAGAGTATAGTCAAAGAGAAAGTCATACCACTAGGAGAGAGGAGAAAAGAATGGTCTGGGGAAAAATTAGATATTCCCTTTTCCCTGAAGGAACTGGGGGGAGTAAGAAAATTAGCAACTCTGTTACTCATCCAACTTTGCTCCACAGACACACTTGCTAGTTACATATGGATCAGAGAAAGGAACCAATAGATAGGGATAGACTTAAGATTAGAGGAGAGGGGAAGAAAGATTTATCAAAATAGTAATGTACAGGGTTGTTGTAGAGGTGGAACAATGGAATAAGTCTCATATGTTTACACAGTTCTATTTTTTTAAGCCTTTACCTTCTGTCTTAGAACAGTATTGGTTCTAAGGCAGAAGAGTGGTAAGGGCTGGGCAATGGGGTGTCAAGTGACTTGCCCAGGGTCACACAGCTGGGAAGTGTCTGAGGTCAGATTTAAACCCAGGACCTCCCATCTCTAGGACTGGCTCTCAATCAACTGAGCCAACCAGTTGCCCCCATGAACACAGTTCTAAATGATGTTTTATGTTCATAATTGTGGCATTGAGGTATTTCAAGATCTTTACAGACTCAACAAGTATGTGAGTTAGAAGGGACCATAGGACCATCTAGTCCAATTTATACCTATAAAATCCCTCCACAACACAGCAGGCATGCTGTCACCCAACTTTTGCTTGAATACCTCTACCAAAGGGGAAGAAGTCTTTAGCTCCTGGCATAGCCCCTTCCATTTCTGCCTAGCCCTCACTGTCAGGAAGTTTTTTCTTCTCTCTGCTCTAAACTCACCTCTTTGCTCATCCTGCTCATGGCTCCTGATTCTGTCCTCTGGGGCCAAACACAGAAAATCACAATCCTCTTTTTAGTGTTTTTTCTGAATTATAAGGTAATTATTCATATGGTTTTGGCTTAATTTTAGAGTTCAGTGTATTTTGTTATTTTCCATTTCTACGAAAAGTGTAATCCATGCCCAGAACAGATGCTATTAGATATACAGAGTATGAGGGAGGGAGTCTGAGTGGGCTGAGAGTACAGAGGCCTTGGTTTCTGTATAAGTTCAGATGCTGGGTATGAGCTTGGACAGGTCACCTTTCCTCTTAAACTACAGTTTCCTCATCTGTAAAATGGAGGTAATAATAACATTTGTGCTACCTGCCTTACATGTTTATTGTAAGGAAAGTGCTTCATAAATCTCAAGTAATTATTTAAATATGAGTCATTGTCATCTGACAGAGAAGGAAACTAAGATCAGGAAAGTTAAATTTTTTCTTTAAATCCCAGAATTCTGGTAGTAGAAGAGATCCAAGAAGCCGTCTAATCCAATCCTGAACAGAATAGAAATCCCTTGCTCAACATCAGGAGTAGATCTGGGATTAGAACACAAGAATCCTGAGTGGGTCGTCTTTCCACTAAGTCTAAGAATAATTCAGAGTGAAGTCACTATTCAGTTAGTACATATTTAGTTGGGATTTTTTTAAGTGCTCTCTCTCTCACTCTATATACTTTTTCAGGTCATCTCTTCAGCTCCTAGAGATTTAATTATCATCTCTATGCAGATGAAGTCAGTGTGGCACAAGGGGCATTAGCTCTGGAGTCAGAGAACCTGGCTTCAAATTTCATCCATGACCTTTATTGACTCTGTGACAGTGGACAGTCTCGTCACCTCCTTTGGCCTCAGTCTCCTTGTCTGTGGAATGAGGAGTTTGGATTCAGTGGTGCCCAAGGTCCCTTCCAGTTTTAGTGCTAGATCCTATGACTCCCATATCTATATATCCAGACCTAATCCTCATTCTTTTTTTTTTTTTTAAACCCTTAACTTCTGTATATTAGTTCGTTGGTGGAAGAGTGGTAAGGGTAGGCAATGGGGGTCAAGTGAGTTGACCAGGGTCACACAGCTGGGAAGTGTCTGAGGCCAGATTTGAACCTAGGACCTCCCTGTCTCTAGGCCTGACTCTCAATCCACTGAGCTACCCAACTGCCCCCTGCTAATCCTCATTCTTACACGACTAATTTCACAAGAATATCTTAAAGGCATCCAGCTAAAATTCAACACATGCAAAACAGATTCATTATCTTCCCCCTTCAAATTTCCTTACTCTTATAGGGTTTGCCACCCTCCATCTTGACCCCAAGATTCACGGCCTTCTGCAGTCACCAGGGACTCTTCCTTCTTCCTTTCCCTTCTATGGCCCATGCTCATTCCAATTAGCTGCCAAACTTTATGCCCTCACAGTATCTCTCCCATCTGATCTCTCTTGCAACCACCACCCTCATTCAGGCCCCCATCACTTCTCCCCTAGGCTGTTCCAATTGTTCTCTTAGTCTTTCCCTTCTCTAATTGTCTTCCATACAGTTGCCAACAGAATCAACCTAAAAGCACAGATCTGTCACTCTCCCACTCTAAATTCTCTCCTCATTAGCTATTGCTTCTTATACATGAAATACAGATTCCTTCTCTTGGCATTTAAATCCCTTCACCATCTGGTTCTGCCCTATCTTCTAGACTCATTTCACCTTCTTGCCCTCCATATATTCTCAGTTCTCCAGATTTGTCATTCTAGCTCCCAATCCTGAGCTGTTCCACAGGCTGTCTGCCATGAATGGAATAACAACTACAACAGTTAGTATTTATATAGAGCTGTGAGGCTTGCAAAACACTTGAATATTATAGCTCCTTCTCTACTCATTTCTCCCTCTTAGCCTCCTCCCCTTTCTTTTTTCTTTTTTTTTTTTTAAACCCTTGTACTTCGGTGTATTGTCTCATAGGTGGAAGAGTGGTAAGGGTGGGCAATGGGGGTCAAGTGACTTGCCCAGGGTCACATAGCTGGGAAGTGGCTGAGGCCGGATTTGAACCCAGGACCTCCCATCTCTAGGCCTGACTCTCAATCCACTGAGCTACCCAGCTACCCCTCCTCCCCTTTCTTAAAGGTTCAGTTCAGGGACCGTTTCCTTCATGAAGGTTTTCTTTTCTTTCTTTTTTTTTAAAACTTTTCTTTATTCATTTTAAAAATACTTTCCCATATTTACATGATTCATTTTCTCCCCTTCCCCTCTCCCCTCTCCTCTCCCAGAGTCGACTGGGATTTTCTACTGGGTTGTACAAATGTTACATGAAGTTTTTCTTGATTTCCATGTCTTCTCACCACATTCTGTTTCTTGGTATTCTCCTCTTCACACTGTCTCAAATGGGCGTATCTGTTTATATGTTGGATCCTCTCACAGAATATAAACTTGGAGGCAGGGATTGCGTGTGTGCGTGTGGGGGGAATCTTCCTATCCCTATCTGTTACCATAGTGCTTTGTACACAGTAGGCACTCAGTAAAGATTTGTTGAATTCAATGCAACAGTAGCTTGTCCCTTGGAAAATGATGGACTATCCACATGGAAGAAAGAACCTTCACCCTGGTCCCTTCCAATGGGCCCTTTGATAAACATCATGTACGATTAGAGACTTCTGATTAATTCCTATGGGTGTGCATGCCCACCGCCCTCACCACCAAAACTGGGGGCTGCATCAACAATGATTGATCACTGAGCCATCAAAGGGGCCGCTAAGGAGACTTTAAAAGAGGTGACTGTATTATCCGGCACCCTCACTTTTCCTGTCTATCAGCCTTGTTGAGGTGCTTTGAATCTCTCCCTTGGACTGCCCATAGGAGAGGGGAAGGCCGTCCTTTCTTCCGCCCCTCCAATATATAACCATGATAGCTACTTATATATATATATCAGGGAGCACGTAAGTTTTCTAGGAGACTCTGATGAATTTCAAGGACCAAACATCCTCCTCTGTTTTACATGTCTTTCCCTCAGCAGAGGAGATTTAATAGTGATGATAAAAGATGCCTATGACTTGGCCCAGAAAGCCCATCTGCCAAGCTCCTATTGGGATGTCTATTTAGGACGTGTGGTCAGCCTTTACCCTGTCCAAGAGGATGACTGGATCTGTTTCTCCAGTGACAATGTCGGTAATCTGAATGACAAGTATCAGGGAGCCAACCTCTGAAGGAAGTTGCAGGGTGGCTTTCTGGGTTTCTTGAAGTGACTAATACTTGATGCCAGGGATGTAGAGTTCCCTATCCAGAAATGGAAAGGGCCCTGACTATTTTTCCTGTCTAGGATTTGATTTTTTTTTAAGCAAAAACAATTTTAAATTATTTTTTTAAAGATTATTTAAATCTTTGTTGACCTTTGTATATTACTGATTTGTTAATAAGCTGCTACAAAAGTAAATGTTTATTTTATTGTTAACATTATACGATTCAACCTCTCCTGCCTTGCAAAGAAAGGAAGAAGGAAAGGAAGGAAGGAAGGAAGGAAGAAAGGAAGGAAGGAAGGAAGGAAGGAAGGAAGGAAGGAAGAGAGAAAGAAAGAAGAAAAGAAAGGAGGAAAGAAAAGAAAAGAAAGGAGGAAAGAAAAGAAAAGAAAGGAAAGAAAAGAAAAGAAAAGAAAAGAAAAGAAAAGAAAAGAAAAGACAACAAAAAAGCCTTCAAGCCTCAATGGCTTGATTGGAAGTGCAGGAGTCCTTAAGCTTCACAGCTGGTGACAGCTGCCCTGGAAGGGGTGCTTCCTGAAATTCTGATTTCTTACGAGAAAAGATCAGCTGATCGATATTTCTGAAGTACCTACACTATGCCAGGCACTGTGCTAAGTGCTGAGATACAAAAAGTGGCAAAAGATGGTCCTTGTCCTCATGAAGCCTACAGTCTAACAGGGGAAACAACATGCAATAGACAGGATAAATAAGAAATCATTAACAAAGGGAAGGCACTGGAATGAAGAGAGGTTAGGAAGACGTCTTGTAGAAAACTGAATGCCAGACAGAGCAATTTCTATTTGTTCCTGGAGACAGTAAATCTATGACCAGCATCAGGTAATGGAACAAGGGTAGGGAAGGTCATCCCTGAACCCAAGAAAGGTGTGCATGGCTTCATTAATTGCTTATAGGTCTGGCTCATCTGTACTCATGCAGAGGAAAGTATGCTGAGTGATAGAGCCAGAAGATGTGAGCTCAAATCCTGGTTCTGCCACTTATTGCCTATGTAACCATGGGGAAGCCCTTTAGCCCCTCCCTGGGTACCAGTTTCTTCATCCACAAAAATGAGGATGCTTGAATAGTTGGTCTCTATAATCTCCTCTAGCTCTAAATCTATGATTCTATGACCTCCATCCATTTCCCAAGTGTCAGTACTGAATGGAAACAACTCATCTGGTCAAAATACAGCACTATGCAATAACTCATCACTCCAATGATATTCTCCAGGGAGTCTGATGCTTAAAAGATTAAAGCATGAAACATTCTGTGGGACTTCTGAACAGGCATTTCATCTTCCCTCAGCTATGTAGTGTCTGAGCAGCTCCCTCAAGGTCCCTAACTTCTGGTCAGATGAGGACACATGGGTCATTGTCCTGTTGACAGTCATCTTCTCATCCTGGAAGTTATAGCTGCAGGGATCATCACCCACAGGACAGTTAGTAAGGAATCCATGGACTCATGAGTTCTCATGGTTTGGTGCCAGGTTGGAAAAGGCCAACTCCCAAGGCACTTGAAAAGAAACACAAAGCAGAAGAGGGTGTTATAGCCTGAGATCTGGTTTCAGGTTCACCTACTCTCACTGCCAAGTGCAAGCAGAAACCATAGTAATGGGGTGGGAGGCAAAGGGAAGAATCCCCTTCTCTCTCCATGAAAAGTTTAAAGAATCGGCTCAGAGTCCTAATATTTTTTTTAAACCCTCACCTTCCGTCTTGGAGTCAATACTGTGTATTGGCTCCAAGGCAGAAGAGAGGTAAGGGTAGGCAATGGGGGTCAAGTGACTTGCCCAGGGTCACACAGCTGGGAAGTGTCTGAGGCCAGATTTGAACCCAGGACCTCCCGTCTCTAGGCCTGGCTCTCCATCCACTGAGCTACCCAGCTGCCCCCAGTCCTAATATTTTTAACTGATGAGGAAAGATAGTTTTAACGTCTACTATGGGTAGATTGCTGCTGTTCCTGACTCAATGGCTAATTTTCTTTGATGCAGCCTTCAGGTCAAGGGAGTGGAGATAGATCTAAGGACCAATCAGAAGCCTTTGTTTGTGAATGCTTATTATCAGTACATGTTCCGTTCATTGTTTCCATTACACAAAAATCCCTTCCTTGACCCTTGAATGTAGAAAAAATAAGATCAGGCAGTCAGTCAACAAACATTTATTAAGTGCCTACTGTATGCAAAATGTTGCAGATAAAAAGAAAGGCAATAGACATTTACGACTCTCAAGGAGCTCACACTCTAATACGGAAGACAACATCCAAATAACTATGTACAAACAAGATATGGATGCAGGATAAATTAAGGTTAGTATCAGAGGAAAGGTGGGGAAGGGAACAAGCATTTACTAAGTTCAGTGCGCTGTGCTGGGGCAGCTACATAGAGGAAGGGATAGAGCACTGGGCTTGAAATCAGAAAGCCTCATATACGTGAGTTCAAATCTGGCCTCAGACACTTACTAGCTGTGTGATCCTGGGCAAGTCACTTAATGTTTGCCTCAGTTTCCTCATCTGTGAAGTGAGCTAGAGAAGAGGAAATGGCCAAACACTGCAGCATCTTTGCCCAGAAAACCCCAAGTGAGGTCCTCAAGAGTTGGACATGACTGAAATAAGCAAACAACATGAACTATGCTAAGAACTTTACAAATATTATCTCATTTGATCCTCTCGTCAGTTCTGTGAGAAAGGTGCTATTATTGCTCCCATTTTAAAGTTGAGGAAACTAAGATAGACTTGTCCAGGGTCACAAAGGTCACTTGTCTGAAATGGGAATTGAACTCAGATCTTCCTGATTCCAGGCTCAGTGCTTTAGTCACTAAACCTAATAGTTAATAGTCAGGATATTTTTAGTGCTTTCAGGTTTGCAAAGTGCTTTACAAATATTTCATTTGATCCTCACTTCAGTCTGGGGAAGAAGATGCTATTATCAGCATTCCTATTTTATAGATGAGAAAACTGAGGCAGGTAGCAGTGATTTGACATAGCTGTCCCCAGCTGATTTCAAAACTCAGGTCTTCCTGACTTCAGGCTCAGGACTCTCTTAGCTATCTCATAATCACAAAAATTAGAGAGCACTGGAAAAGGGACAATGTTGAACTTGACACCTAAAGGAAGTCAGAAGCCAGGAGGCAGAGATGAGGAAGGATAGAGTTCCAGATATAGGGGATGGACAGCCAGGGAAAACTCTTCAAACTGGGAGGAGTGTCTTGTGTGAGAAATAGCAAGGAGGCCAGATCACAGAGTACTAGAAAGGTAAGCTGGGGGCAAATCATGCAGGTCTTTGATAGCCAAACAGGACTTGATATTTGATCTCAGAAATAAAAGGGAACCACTGGAGCTTATTAGAGTGGGAATAGTCATGGACAAGCAGAGGGGAGGTGGGAGCAGGGAAGACAGGTACTATGGCAGAGTTTACCACTGTCTTGAAATGGTGGCTATCACAACATTTATGATTAGGGTTTGGATATTACATGTTAAACACAACCTACTTTCTAAGTAATCTTCCAGGAATTAGAAGTGAAAATCTCTCTCCATTGTTTTTTTTTTTTTTTTTTTTTTACATTTTTAAACCCTTAACTTCTGTGTATTGGCTCCTAGGTGGAACAGTGGTAAGGGTGGGCAATGGGGGTCAAATGACTTGCCCAGAGTCACACAGCTGGGAAGTGTCTGAGGCTGGATTTGAACCTAGGACCTCCCGTCTCTAGGCCTGACTCTCCATCCACTGAGCTACCCAGCTGCCCCTCTCTCCATTGTTTTTTTTTATTTTTATTTTTTTAACAATTATTAATATTCATTTTTAACATGGTTACATGATTCATGCTCCTACTTTCCCCTTTACCCCCCGACCATTGTTTTGTTTTGTTTTGTTTTTTAAATTTTAAACCCTTAACTTCTGTGTTTTGACTTATAGGTGGAAGAGTGGTAAGGGTGGGCAATGGGGGTCAAGTGACTTGCCCAGGGTCACACAGCTGGGAAGTGTCTGAGGCCGGATTTGAACCTAGGACCTCCCGTCTCTAGGCCTGACTCTCAATCCACTGAGCTACCCAGCTGCCCCCCGACCATTGTTTTTTAAAGGCCGTCAATGCTTTTAGCTGGTTAAGAAAATATTTGCTTCTTTCATATTTAAGAAACACTGCCAATGTGACTTGGATTTTTCTAAATAAAACGAATGAGAAAGGGCAAAGAATAATCCCTCTAATTTAGTGAGATTTTAGAAGTCAGTCAATCTTTCTGAATTCTGCAAGAAATGGAAAACTTTTTATATTGGAGGAACCAATTACTCTTTTGTTCAGGAAGCAACAGTTCGAGGAGCTGACACTATGTCTTATTATTTAAGTGAACCCCATTGATCTTGATATTCAAACTATTTTTATGGAGAACATTTTCAAATTCTGCTTCAAGGGTGATTGGTTTGCTTTCTAAAGCTCCTTAATTGGGTCTGTTAGTAGTAAAAAACAAAAACAAAAACTCATATCCATTTTTAGCTATTGCTAAAGACCACCTAAATTCTGTCAACCGTGTTGTTTTTATTAAAGATGAATAAAAATGAAACTAAATGACAAGCTCAATGAAGGCTATAATCTATTTTTATAGCATTTGAATTTGCTTGCAAAAAGATTAAGAACTATCTTTGCAAACTTAAAGCATTACTTGGCAACTTGGAGGATACCAAAGGCAGAGAAATCACCAGATTAGAAGATTGTTGTGATACGGGAGGTCTTAGAAATCCTTCAGTTCATTCCCCTCATTTTGCAGATGATGTCTCCTAGTATAGATCGATGCTTGAGTGAATTTTAAAAACAAGGGTTCCGGGGCAGCTGGGTAGCTCAGTGGAGTGAGAGTCAGGCCTAGAGACGGGAGGTCCTAGGTTCAAATCCGGCCTCAGACACTTCCCAGCTGTGTGACCCTGGGCAAGTCACTTGACCCCCATTGCCCACCCTTACCAATCTTCCACCTATGAGACAATACACCAAAGTACAAGGGTTAAAAAAAAACAAAAACCAAGGGTTCTGTGGCATGTTGGATTTATATTGCATTAAAAAGTTTAACATCAGCTTTATTTTATATGCAAGTACCAGTAGAGGATAGCAAGCCATCTTTTGGCCAGCTTTTCCTGAACTCATCAAGCTTTTGGGAGAAAAAAAATTACATTTCTCAGCAGATTGATTGTTGTATACACTTCAAGAATTTTAGAAAAAATGCATTACGATTATGGAATCTGTTGACAGGTAGAAGGGAGCCATGTATTTGGAAAACTATCTGAACACTAAACTGAACACTAGGCTTTCCAAAGCATTGCGAAGAATGTTTTCTCACATTGCAATTTGGCATGGTAAATAGATAGTTTGTAAAGTCCATTGAGCCTTTTACCCTCAATTTCCAACATCATAACTAAACTCCTGAGAGATTATTACAGCATGTGATGGTGTTTCAACCCCCTCCCTGAGCTCATATGTCTGTGATTGGCTATATTAACAGCCTTTTAATGAAGCTTGTTAGAAAAGCAGAGGAATCATATTTTTATAACTAACATTAGCATATCTATACTTTCTTATGTTTTCCCCCGGCTCTACAAATTTAATAATTAAAAAAAAAAACACCACTCCACACTTATTTGGAGGGGAGAGGAAGCAGCAATGGGGAATTCGACAAATTTAATTCAGTATTTATTAAGTTCTTCCTATATGTAGAGCACAGTGATACATACTGGGATGGATGCTTTAAAGTAAGCAGGAAAATTGGCAGGGACAGAAGAAGTAAGAGGGAGGTGCAGTACAGAGTGTATTGTGGGGGAGGAAGTAGGCACGACTGAGACAAACTTCAATTATAGAAGGCTAATTTCCCTAAAGAGGAGACTAAAAAGAGAGAGAAAAAGGATAAGGTTTAGCAATCTGCATCTGGGATTGGTGTAGAAAAGAAGAAGAAAGGAGTGGGGGCAGATCACTACAATTATAAATAAGTGTGGGTGATTTAATTTATTTCCCCCACTTCAAATTCTTTTTCTTTATAAAGAGGAAGATGAGTAGAGGTGAGGGGGAAATTAAGGAAACATTATATTAAGATATTGTGGAGAAAGGATAAAAAATAATAACTATTACAATGAATGTGCCTGGAATTAACTCACCTATACTGGAGAGGGTAGAAGAATGGATTAGAAAGCCTATATGTTCTATATAAGAAAAACACTTGAATAGTGAAGATTCACATAACATAAAAATGAGTGGCTAGAGTAGAATCTATTGTGTGTCATTTAAATCCAAAAAAGTGGGGTTGGCGATCATAATCCCAAATAAGGAAACAGCAAAATTATGCATGAATTTAAAAAGCAGGAAAACTACATCATACATAAAAATACCATAGGTAAGGAAAATATCAATATTAAATGTACACACATTGAATAATATAGCATGTAAGTACCTAGAGAGAAAGATAATTGAACTATGGAAAGAAATAGTAAAATACTAACCAATGGAGACTTCAATGTGCCTCTTTCAGACCTAGACAAAACTACAAAAATAACAATGAATTTAAGAATTTGAATAGAATTCTAGAAAACTTACATATAATATCCCTCTAGGCTCTATGTTACCTTTCCTTGTATCTTAGTTCTTAGCACAGTGCCTGGTACATAGTAGGCACTGTGTAAATGTTTATTGGCTGACAATCAAATATGAATTATAAGGAGTTTTATAAAAACTAATCATTACTAGCATATCACTTCTTTCTTCAATTGCAGAAAAGAAGAAAAAAAATTAAAAACCATTGATTACTGATTAAAATGCTGTCAGTAAACAATCAAAAATAATTTATTAAGTACCTACTATCTGCCAGGTATTGTGCTAAACACTATGATTCAAAGAAAGGTAAAAATAGTCCTTTCCCATAAGGAGCTTGCATTTTAATGGAAGTGACAATATATAAAAAATTGTATATATAAGATATATAAGCAATAAAAATTATAATCAAGGGAATTTAATAAAGGATTCAGACTTAATGGAGATGAAACAATATGCTCCTAAAGAATGACTGAAACAACAAAATATAGAAACAAGAAATAATTATACTGAATTATATTTTTAAAAAACCTTGATACAAAAAAGTAACAAGACTTTAGAAATATAGCCAAAGAAATCTGTAATGATAAATTTCTATTTGAAAACACTTTCATCAAGATAAGAAAAAAGATTAATAAAATGAATATGCTGATATAAAAATTAAAAAAAAAAACAAGTCAAAAACCTAAATAAATACAAAATAAGAATCTGGAAATCAAAGAAGAGATGGATATACTAATGCACTATTAGAGGACCTGAGAATTGGTTCAATCCTTCTAGAAAATAATTTGTTATTTTATGCACACAAAAAATCATCAAATTATCCATACCCACTGATCCAACCATTAACCATTACTAGGTATATGCTCCAAATAAGTTTTAAAAAGAAAAAGAAAAAAATAAGAAAAGACCTATATCTATTTAAACAATTATAGAAGAACATAAAAAAAGGAAGTGGAAAGTTGATGTTCATAAATTGGGAAATGGTGGAACATTATTATGAATATAAATGGAATATTACACAGCCATTAAAGCAAAGCATAAAATAATTCAGAGAAACTTAAGAAGACTTGTATGAACTGGAACAGAATGAAATGAGTAAAATCAGGAGAATGATTTTTCTGATGACCATATATTGTAAAGAACATAGTTTTGAAAGATAAGAATTCTAATCAACTATGACTTCAGAAGACTCACAGAAAAGCATGCTTTTTGTTTCTTGGCAGACATATGATGGACAACAGGTAAAGAATGAGATCTACAGTTTCAGACATAGCCAATGTTTTTATTTTTTTTTTTTATCATCCTTATGGGACAGCTTCTATAAAGGATATTAGTAGGTTGTGAAACAGATTTTTTTTTAATTAAGAAAAATTTTCCACAGTTACAGGATTCATATTCTTTCCTTCCCCTCTTTCTACCCCATCCCATAGCCAACATGCAATTCCACTGGATTCAGACATTTTTTTAAAAAGGAAGAAAAGAGCAACAAATCATTTAAAAACAGTCACATGGAAACAGAAAACTAGAAAGTTTAGAATGAAAAGAAATAAACCAGGCAACTGTTGGCAAGCAAGGCAGGCATCCTCGAGCCTGGAAGGCTAGACTGTACAGGTCTAGAAAATTCTCTTCCCATTTTCTTCATGTAGGTAGAATTTTCCTAGCAACACATTTCTTTTTAGGGGTTCAATTTTCTTTCAAATTCTCTGGACATTGCTTTCCAAGAAAAGAAAAAATGGCTAACCATCACTCACATTCATTTCTAGAATTACATTGACTCACATTCTTTTTCTAAGTGTTCTTATTGATTTATTTTTTTTACATCATCATACTTTTCCCCACTTCATATTTCCCCTCCTCCTCCTCTCAGAAAAATATTCCTTATAACAAAGTATTTTAAGACTAAAAAAAGACAAAGTAAAAAGAAAAAAAGAGGAAAAATCAACATGACTATCAATACACCAAAAAGTATGAAAATATATGCAATATCTAATACTTGTGGATCCACCACCTTCATGAAGGAGAAGTTTGGAGGTGGCTTCTCCTATCTCTTTATTCAAGTTTCATTTGATCTTTTAATTTTGTTGCATTGACTTTTGACTTTTTGTTTTCCATTGTTGTATTTACTATATATATTGTTTTCTTGACTGCTTACTTCATTCTTCATCAGTTCTTATAAATCTTTCCATGCTTTCTGTATTTATTCCATTCATACTATACTTCATACAGTATAGTAGTAATTTTAATTTGTTTTGCTATTCCCCAATCGTTGGGCATCTACTTTGCTTCCAATTTGTCTCTCTCACAGAAAGTCCCGCTAGAAACATTTTGGTGTATGTGGGGACTTTCTTATCAAGTGGCCATCTTGGGGTATAAATGACTCATGTTCTTTTTACTATGAGTATCTTGGTCTCTCGATTCCTTGTCAGATATGCAAAGTCTACTGTTTTGCCCCGAAGTCTCAATCCCCAGTTCAGTTGCTACTGAACTAATTGCTTCCCATCTCTAGAAAGGGGAATAAAATCAATTCTCTCTTATGGTATTATCAGACTTAATTAATAAGTAAAACACAACAAGAGGCTTAGGTTTATATTATGTAACACATGTGTAACAAAAGTTACCATTTTGGGGAGAGGAATAATACTTTCCAATCCTTAGCTCCCCTTTTCAAATAGCCTAAGGATGGACAGAGAGACCAGGAAGTTACAGTCTCTGCCATTTCCAGACCATGTCATATCCACTCTGCCCATTCACTCTCCTTAGCTCTCTTCCCCCAGGATGCTTTGTTCTCTACTTCTGATAACCTGGGCTCTGATTAGTGAATTTTCATGTGATCTTTCCTAGAGCCAGGCTACGACCTCCCATTCAGGTCATTTCTGCACCATGACACTATGAGTCTTCCCTTCTTTCCAACCTCCCTTTAGGGAAAGCTTAGCACAGTGTCTGGCACATAGTAGGCATTTAATAAATGTTTATTGGTTGATGGATTGATTAATAGGCATTACCTTCCTCCATTAGAATGTAAGCTCTTTGAGAGCAAGGATTGTATTGCTGGCTTCTATTTATAACTATTTTTGCCTGGAAAGCAATAAACATTTAATAAATGCTTTTTAAAATTCATCATTCATTCAAATAACCTATTGGGACATTTGGCTTCTCCCTGGAAAGAGTAAAAAGAAAGGGGAAAGTATGTCACCATCTTTCTTCCTGATCTTGCTCCAACAGCAGTACAGATTTTGCTGGGGTCCTAATCTACACTTTAGGAGTCCTCTTTGTCTCAGCTCAGGAGCCATCACATCTATTTCACCTGGCTAGATCACTGTTGACTATCTTCCATGGCTCTAATCTTGTATCTCCAGCTTGTGATGGAACGTTATGTCGTCCTGCTTCTGTCAGTTGTGAAGAATTCTCTGGCATTTGCTTGCTTGAAATGCCTTCCTATTTCCTCCCCACACAATCTTCTTCTAAGGCCAGGATCTCTCTGTATAGTCTGTCCCTAGGTCTATCCAAGGCTTCCAGAGTTAGAGAATAATAGGGGAAAGTCACTATCAGCCAAAGGTTTCTTGGCTTCTTTGTTTCAGGGCCAAGCTTCTCAGGGTAAGGTCAAAATGCTTCTCAAAATTAATATATACTCATGTAAAATCCAGTGGAATTGCTCATTGGCTCTGGGAGGAAGGAGGGAGGAAGGGAGGGAAAGAACATGAATCATGTAACTATGGACAGATATTCTAAATCAATTAATTCAATAAATAAAATTTTAAGTAAATAAATAAAATAAACATTTATAAAGTAAAAAAATTAATATATCCTTTTTTAAAATGTCAAAAAGTTCACTGTTTCATATATAATCATTTTTGTTCTCCTTTATAAATGAAAATATTTGCAACTATTGATGATTAAGTTTCTAATAAAAAATAAAATATCCACTACTTTGTATATATATATATATATATGTTAGTTTTTTGTGATTCTATATGTACCTGGGCACATACACAATAGAAAAATCCATTTATGAGGGGAAGATACTAATAATCAGGAGGATCAGGATAGGTTTCTTTTTATTAAAATTTTTTTTACCAGTTACATGTAATAAATTTCCACACAAGTTTTCCCAAGTTATATGATCAAACTTATCTCCCTCTCTTCCCTTCTCCCTCCCAGTGCTGACAGGTGATTCGATCTGAGTTATACATGTATTATCATACAAAACATATTTCTACATTGTTTGTTTATGTAAGTGAATAATCTTATAAAACCAAAACCCCAAAACATAAACCCAAATAAACAATTGAAAAACCATATGCTTTCATCTGTATTCTGCTCCCACAGTTCTTTCTCTGGAGGTGGATGGCATTCTTTGTCCTAAGTCCTTCAGAATTGTCCTGAATCATTGTATTGCTGAGAGTAGCCAAGTCTTTCACAGTTGATCATTCCACAGTATCGCTGCAACTGTGTACAATGCTCTCCTCATTCTGCTTATTTCACTCTGCAGAAGTCCATGAAGGTCTTTCCAGCTCTTTCTGAAATCATCAGGATAGGTTTCTTGGAACATTATGGGGGGACTTGAGGTAAATCCCAGTACCCTTTGCAAGAATGCAAGACTCCAAAACTTAGCTTAAAAATAAAAAGAGAAATTTATTAATTTGATAGTAATATTGAAAGGTTGGGAGACAGGCACAAGAATACTGCTTCCTTGAGAAGATGGATTCTGGGCTTTTCATACCCTTTTGACAACAGGGGCTGTCTGACCAAGGATGAGGCAATGGAATGAGGTTAGGCAGAAGTGGGGGATGTTTGTCACCTGACAGGGGCTGGAGTGATGTTTCATGTCCGGAAGACAAAGGGCTTGACCAGGCATAATTTAGGGGACAAGTAGATGTCCCAACGGTATTAGAGCATAATGAGAAGATGTATATCTGTGTCCATCTCAAAATCTAGGGGAGAATCCAAGGGGAATATTTCCCTTAGGGGTCTTTCCTTATCATGAGTCCCTGATGCCCGAGTCACCTTTTCCTTGGCAATGCTCTGTTTGACCTGAAACACCTCTAGATGTCCAAAGGAAACCCGGGGTCCCATGCAAGGAGGAAAAGTGGTACCTGAGCTGAGCTTTCAAGGAAGCTGGAGGATTATAAAAGGCAAAGAGGAAAATTAAGTATGTTCTAATCAACCAATCAGTGAATCTTAAAGGTAGAAAGACAAAAATCTTCCATTCTCTAAGGGAGACAAACAGGTACATGCTAGGTGTAATACTAGGGTTCACAATAGGGATAAGCTCACAGCCTGAGTGGGCAGATATAAAGGTCTAAGGCTGTGACAATTCTTCCCTTGGAAGTATAGCTATGAAACATATAAATTATTTCTGATGGTGTCTCTAATTAGAGAAAGACAGTGTAAGAGGGGAAATTAGATATATTTAAAGCATGGTGGTCGCCAGGAATCAGATTAGCGTGATTCCATAATTAAAAATAGACCCAAGTCAAGATGCCTTTTATAGAAGTTTATTTACAATTAGGAAGGTTGAAGGTAGGGAAATAGAGAGAGAGAAACTCTGATTGGGTCCAGCTGAGGTCGGGATCAGGTGAGAGTTCAGAGGTTAATTAAACTAGGCTACTAGCTGCAAGGAAGCCTCCTTGAGGGTAGAGACCCTAGAAACGCCAAGGGAGGCGAAAGGGAGTCAGCCTAACTTACCCACGTGACAGTTCAGAGGGAAACCGCCTGAGGTCTCACCAGAGATCCTTCCACTCCAAGTTCAAAGCCCCAACTGCCTCCGCAGGAAGTTACCCCGTCACTTCCTGCGTCCACCTCAAATTCAAGAGGACAAAAGGCAGGCTCCACACTGTTTTGGACTGCCCTTGTTCTTGATTTGTTACTTATTGTCACATGTGGGTCACTGATCTCCCCTCCCCACTCAGGGAGGTGGGATGACATTATCTCTGGTGGCTAGAGTCTAACTATGAATGAAGATGAGCTAATTCCATTTACACAACAGACTCACTTATAAATGAGCTAGGGGCCAGTGTCAGCCCTGCATCAGGAAAGGTCACTTTTTCCAATGTGGCTCCCAAAGCTGTTCTGAGCCCTCGAGCCAGAAACAAAGGGGTACAATGAAAAGGACAGGGTCAATCACAGGTGTTCTTGAGGAATAAGATTAGACTGATAAGGTGGCTTTAAAAGAAAAATGAATGTGTAGAAAAGGTTGCCAGTGACACCCATCTTAAGCAAGGCAATGGAAAGAACAAGTGTCACCAGTTCCTTCCTGCCCTTTGGTACTCCAGTCAGCCATGCAAGTTCTTGAGATTAAAAGAAAAAGAAAGGAGCGTGTGAAAGGGGAAGTCCTCTTATTTGTTACTTTAGCTTTTGCCTCTCCAAGATCCCAAGAGGAGGCATGGGTTTGAGGAGAGGAACTATAGATGGCTGTATCAGTCTGGAGTGGTGGGAAGGAAGAAAGGAATCATTGCCACCCCTTTCTCTTAGCATGCCCTTTTCCACTTTCTCAAGAGACTCTTAAAACTCTGGCCATAGGGGAAACCTGCCCTATCCCTTCAGGTCTGATCTCACATTAGCTTCCTTTCTTCTTAAGCTGGGAAGAAATACAACTCCCAGGAACTTTAGTGACTTGGGCTTCCTAGCAAGGCAACCAGCCCAAGCCACACCAGAAGGACTATTACACAAGTATACATTAAATACATAAAAATACAAATTGGAGGTAGAACCACTCACAGATGGGCAGAACAGGAACATCTTCCTAAGAAGGTGATGCTTGAGTTGACCCTTGATGGCATCTTGGGATTCTGAGAGGTACAGATGAGATGGAAGTACATCCCAGAAACAGTGGGCAGCCAGCGCAAAGGCAGGAGATAGTGTCCTTTATGAGGAACAGTAATAAGGTGAGTTTGGCCAGATCATAGAGTGTGTGAAGAAGAAGAATGTGTAATAAGTTTAGGAATCAGTGGCCCCACTATAGCAGGTGATGGTAGATGGATGTCTGGAGCTCCATAAAAAAGTCATCAACACTCGCTAGAGACATGTCCTTTGGAGCCTTGGGACTGTCTCTATATTTGAAAAGAGAGAGACTCCTTCCCTTCATTCTAGAAGGAAGCGGGAGCTAAAATCTCTCCAGAGATGAATAGGAAGTAGACTGCTTAGCAGAGTGCTGAACTTTTCCACAACATATCCAAGAACCAGAAATGGGAGGAGCTCCTGGGGATCAGGGCTGCCACTGCCCCTGCTACAGATAGAGGCTGAAGAGACAATAGTTGTTTTTTGTTTGCTGAGAATGATGGTGGTGGTAGTCTTTTCTCCTTCCCCGTCCCTGCCCAAGTTAGTATGTGTTCCAAAACTTCTCTCCATTCCTTTAAATCTTCTTTTTTACACTGCTGTTCACCTAGCCTCTACTGGCTGACATGAAGATAAAACTGTGGTTAATTCAAGGCATTATTGCTCCATATGTATTTCATTTGCTCAAGGGCAACTAAGAGAGAGGTTATGTTTAGCTACATGGAGTCTGTGAAGGAAGCTCTCTTTCTTTTCCCTGGAAAGCTTCCCTAGTCAGGGGCACAAAATCAACCTAAGAAATTTCACAGAGAATGAATATTATAATTCCTGCATAGCAGGAGAAAGATTAAACTACATGACCTGAATCATTATAGATTCCCCTGAGCAAAGAAAGCACTCAGTTTGGGAGGTACCTTAAGTAAAAAGTCCCAGTCATTTCTCTGGACCTTAATGGCTTTATGCCAATCTCCTTTCTGTGGGACCATTTCCAGAACTGGTTCAAGGGGCCCCATCTGTAATACCACACACTACCCCACCCCCCCCCCAAAGTGTTGGCTAAGAGAAATTCCCATCCTTGGGGATGTCTAAAGGAAGGAGCTGGGAAAAAATGGATCCACTCAGGAGAGGGTGCCTCTCCTCCCTCCTAAGAAGGAGGAGTCAACTTTCTTGTTAAACCAAACAAATCTAACCCAACCACTGTAAAAGAGCCATATTGCCTGTTTGGTGTTGTGATAATTAGATTAAATCTACCCTGCCCATCTTTAGATTTAATCACCAAAGGTGAAAACAACTCCATTTAACTCACAAGTTGGGTGGTCTGTAACCCAGGTGTCCTAGAATGAATAACAAATCAGAATTTACTTACAGCCTCCAGGGCAGTCCTAAGAAAAGTGTCTGTTGTGATTGGACATGTAAACTAAGAGGAGACCACAGGAAGTGACAAAAAGAGGCCCCTTTAAAAAAAGACCTCAGTCAGCTGGGCCCTGGGCTTCTGGTTTGTAAACGGGACCTGAAGGAGCTCTTCTAGTTGGTGACCAGCACTTGAAGGAGCTCTGAAGCCCGTGAGACTGTTCTTAAATCTTTCCTCGGAATTCCACGTGGTGAGTTTAAAGACTGAATCTTCCTGAACTTCTCTTAAGGAACTTCCCTTTCAAAGAGACTCTATGACTGAAGCTTTTGCTTCATTCACCTCCGGGCCTCTGGCCCTCTGAGTTTGGCCTTGGAATCAAGGTTGGATTTCCCTCAGCTGAGGGTTAATTAGATCTACCTGGATTAAACTAGACTGATCAGAGCAAATTACCTACTGTGTTAGATTACTTATCCTATCGTATCCTCTCTCTTATTTCCTTATTTTTTCTTCCTCTTCTCATTTGTAAATAAATTTTCCATAAAAGGCATTTTAACTTGAGGTTATTCTTTAATTGGGGATTGATAATTGTTCAATCCTCTGGTGACCAAACCTTTTAATATTCAACCAAAACCCCCTTTTTACCCATTACAGTGTTCCACACACATGATCCTCCATATCCCATCTCTGTCTCTGCAGTAGTTTCCCATTATGTCTGGAGTGCACTCTCTCCTCACTTCTGACTTTTAGTTTCCTAGCTTCCTTCAAGGCTCACCTCCAAAGAAACCTCTTATAGGAAGCCTTGTTCCCTCCAGCTGCTACTGTCTCTCTACCAAAACTACTTTGTATTATTTTCTGTGATATAGATTTTGTTTTTACATATGTTTATATGTAAATATAAAACACATTGTACATACACTTATATGTTAAAAACAAGATATAATATATACACGTACCTTGTCTTTCTCCCAATAGAATGTAGCTTCTTGAAGGCAGTGATTGCTTCATTATCATCTTTGTATCACCAGAGCTTAACATAGTATCTGCCACAAAATTGATACCTAATAAATGTTTGTTAATCCATTTTCAGAAATATAAGTTGAAGCCAGATTGTGAAAAGCTTTAAATGACAAACAAAGGAGTTCTCTTTTTATTCCTGACATTATATTAATAGGGAGGCACTGGAGGTTTATTGGTAGGGTTGTGGTCAGAGCTTACCTTTAGCAAAATCAGTTTAATAGTGTATGAAGGATAGTTTGGAGAGGAGAAGGGAGAAAAAACAAAGGATACAGAAGTAGCAGGATTTCCCCTTTCTGGAAGTCTTCAAGCAAGGAACAGATGACTACTTGCCTTGAATGTTGTAGGAAGTATTCTTTCTTAGGTACAATTTGGAAAAGATGCTGCAGGACTCCCACGTGGAATCTTGCCCATGAGCACCTAATGCAGAGCACCTTTCAATCATATCACCCTTTTTCTCTATATCAAACCATATTTGGATGTATTTTGGAACCGGGGAGTCAAATGTGGGGCCCACAGGCTACAGGCAGCCTGCAACACTCCTGAGTGCAGCCTGAACCACATTAAAGTGTAATTCTTATCTGATTTTAATGTGTTGATATATGAATACAAAAAGAAATGTATAAACCTGTTTGGTTTTCTAAGTCAATATGCAGTCTGCAGGGATCCTTATGGATGGGTCAAGGGCTCCCTAGCCCTGGGTTCCTATTTGAATTTGACGCTGTTTTGAAGAATCTTGTCAAATTCTTTGTGGAATTTCTCTACTGCTTAATCCTCTGCAATAGATATTGAAATTTATGCAATGACTTTAAACGGCAATTATATGAAACATTAAACTAATAACTATTTCTATAGCAATTCATAACAAATATTCATACAGAATTTGTGAGTTAAAAAAAAACACTAATAAATTGTCTCAAATGAACTCACTAGTCTATAAATCTAGCCCCTTGTACTTCTGTGAGCCCTTCTTGGAACAAGTCTATTCCATCCTATACTCCATTAATAATCACGATAAAGCGAGACGGCTCAATTATAGTCCGACACAGCATCTCCAATTTGATGGTTATTCAAAGACAAATGTTTTTAAACATTTGCTTATACCTACTTCTCTGTAGATATTTCCTGATTCCCTGGGAGATATAAAGATTAAATGAGATGTGGTCTCTGCTGTCTAGCAGGAAAATATGAGAACTATGAATAAGTATAATCTTCTTGTATGCAAAAGGACTCAGAGTGTGGGTGGGGGGCTGAAAATTTTTCCAGACTATTTGAATTAACCATTCAATTCCAGTGGCAAGTGACCATTCCAGCCCACACTGAATTCTCCTCTCTTCCTCTGATTTCTGACAGCACTTCTAATCCGTAACACTCATTAATTTATGACACTAATTTTAAAATTACAATTTATATTGTTACTTGAATATTTCATGAACCCAATGTTCCCCAGCCCAACTGCAGACTTCTTGATGTCAAGCACTGGGTCTGAGATTTTCTTTGTTTTCCTCTATAATGCCCCACATGGAGTGAGGCACAGAATAGGCTCTCAATAAGACTTGTTGAGTGAATGAGTAATTCTCCATGAAAAGAGAATTAAGTGTGCAGTGCATTTTAATTTACATATGCATTCAGTGAGTAGGTAGTAAATATCATATGGAGTGATTATTCAGCTGGCTAACTTTTTTTTTTATAAAGACCATGTGAAGGAATTAAATGCACAAAGACCATGTGTTAAATTTCCCTTGAAGTGAGTATTAGCCTTCTGGAGATGATTTCTTTATTACAGTCTGCTATAGTAGAGCCCCTGGGTTTAGAAACAGAGGTTTGTGACTCACTAACTGTATGACCTTAATCAAGTCACTTAATGGCTCTGAATCTCATGGTCTTCATCTATAAGACAGATATTAATACTTACACTACCTCCCTCTTCTAACTCAAAGCACTAGACGTTTATTAAGTACCTACTATGTATGTGCCAGGCACTGGGAACATGAAGACAAAGTGAAAAACCATTTCTGTCCCAAGGAGCTAACATTTAACTGGGGATATTTGTACAGGGATAAGTAAATATGAGATAATTTTAGGAGGCAAAAAGTACGATCCACTGGGACATCAAGAAATAATCGTAATAATAGCTAACATTTATAAAGTACTTTAAGATTTACAAGGCAGATGGGTGGCTCAGTGGATAGAACACTAGGCCTGAAACCAACAAGACCTGAGGTCAAATCCTGAATTAAATAGTTCCTAGCTTTGTGACCCTGGACAAGTCACTTAAACTCATTCTCAATTTCTTTAACTGTATAATGGGGTTAATAATAGCTTCTATTTCTCAGGGTCGTTATTATGAGATAATATAGGTAAGTACTTTGTAAACCTTAAAGTATTATATAAATAGTAGGTATTATTATTGTTATCATTATCTTAATTGGTTTCCATGATCTTGTGAAGTAGGTTCTAAGATTATCTTCATTTTTACAGAAAAAGAAACTGAGGCTTCCTGTAGGAGATGGCACATGATCAAAACTCTGCTCATATTATTTTACTATTCCCAACCCTTCCATCATTCCCCATTACCTAGGAGTCAGGCAAAACTCCTCAGAGTGGAATACACTGTCTTCCCCAAATCTGGCCCCAGGCTATATTTTTGAGCTGAACTTCCAAATAATCAAATTCACAGAATCTCAGAGCAGGAAGAACACCAGAGGTTTTGCAAGGAACAAATGACAATGCATGGAAGGCATTTTGGAACTATGAAATATTACATAAATTTTAACAATTCTATTTACATTACATTGGTAACATGTTTCAATAAATTTAATGGAATTCAAATAGAAAATGTGACCCAGCATATAAATTTTGGCACAATGGTTTTGATGAATATAAAATGAAATTAAGATATATGCTATATGATGGCAATTTTAGTGATAGCTAATGTTTTTATAGTTAAAAATTGCCTGAGAAATCCCAATGTTCCTATTTGCTGCACTCATGAAATTGTCTTCTCCTAAGGTCCTCTTCTGATGTGCCATCAGAAGGCTTCAGTGACACTGGAAGTACACTCTCTGGCAGGTCTTCCCACGCTATAGAGGTTTGGCCATTAGAGGATGAAGCGTAAAGGGAATCACCACCAGCTTTGCCGCAGTATGAACCATTTTGGCTATCTCACTATTCCAAGTCCATCCAGGGAGCCAAGTGGTGCCATGGAAAGCTCCATCAACCCACAAGGTAGTTGTGAGAATCAAAAGAAACGATACTTGTAAAGTGTTTTGCAAACTTAGAAGTGCTAACTCTCTACTTACTAAACCATCAAGTGGGCTTGGGCTCTGCATTGGTGAAGAGAAGACCCTCAACATCATCGAATACGATGATATCCCCTTAATAAACCACTTTTTTCTGTTCCTCTAAGGAATTTTTCTTAGACCAAGCCCATTTACTTGTGATTTTAAGATCCTCACTCTGCATCTTCTATATTCAGTGTTAGGCATAATGTAAAGGCTTACAATATCATGGAAAGGAAGGCAAAATAAATGTTGCTAGTTGACAGAGCTCTGCAGATGGAAATTTGAGAAAGTGTGTTTTAATGTGTAAGCTACATCTCATAACATCTTTAGCTGAAGTACATAAATTGCTTCTACTGACCCAGATCAATAATCCTACCATGTCAGTCTAAGAAAGTCATTTAAGTCACTGGTCACTTAAATAACTTGACCATCGTCACACAGTTAACATGTTTCAGAGGCAGGACTCAAACTCAGGTCTTCCTCCAAACATGATGCCACACTACCTCTTTCTTTTCCTTAGAAGAGCATAAAGGACTGTTTATAAGGTCAGACAATTCTTAAAAGAACAAACATACTAGATTTTTTTAAAGTATAAGTTTACATTTTGTTTGGCATCTTGGGTCCTCGCTGTCACCCTTACCAGTTTCTATGCTACCATTCTCTGGCTGTTGCTCCATCTTCCAAAAGGGAGTACCAGAGGCTACTCCTAGGAGGAATCAAATCACTTCCCTCTGGGCTCCCTGAGTCCTCTCATGCTCATCTTGGCCCTCACCACTTTCCACCCTGTTGTTATAACCGTCTCCTTCCACAATCCTTCCACCTCTTCAAATCAGCACTACCATCGCCTCTGACAGTGGTGTGTTCCTCATCATCTCTCCTATTTCCCTCATTGCCCTTGAGCCTTTCTTCCCTAGCCAACCTGCTACAACACTGTTATGTGTTGTGTTGTCTGCTCCATTAGAAGAATCAATGAAGGGAGAGGGAGCATCTCATATGTGCATTTGTATTTAGGACTTAGCACATAGTAAGTGCTTAACAATTACTTTTCATTCTTAAAAACACACATGCATTGGAGGCAGTTAGGTAACTCGGTGAATGAAGGGCCAGACCTAGAGACAGGAGGTCCTGGTTTCAAATCTGGCCTCAGCCACTTCCTGGTTGTATGACCCTGTGCAAGTCACTTAACTCCCATTGCCTAGCCCTTACCACCTGCCTTGGAGCCAATACACAGTATTGATTCTAACGTGGAAAGTAAGGGGTTTTGTTTTTGTTTTTTTAAAAAAAAAAGCAAAAAATGCACCCATGTTTTGCTCAAAGGCACCTCAATTGCTTTGAATGTGAAATGAAGGGGCTGGGCTGTATGAATTCTGAGGCGTCTCCTATTTCTATAGCTATGAACCTCCAAATGCACATATGTATGAAGGCTTTTCACTGCCATGACCACACTAAGGGTGCTCTTTAGTTCACTTTCCAACCTAAAACTAATAAGAGAGGGAGACCTGTCTTGCACCTTTGTGCTAGTGTCCCTTTAAGCCTTTGCTCTGTTTATTGTTGGCTTCCCCCTTGCTTTTTTCATTATTGCTTCTTTCAGTCCCCAGAGATTTGCTTTCTTCATTTGACACACAGAGCTGCCAAACAGGGCACAGGTCTGAACTTGAAGCAATTCTCTAAAATTAGGGAATCAGCAGTCAGAGTCAAAAGACTTTCCATATTAACTGAAACTCTTAACTTTGTCTTTATCATAAGATATGCTAGAGCATAGCCATATGTAGCACCCTTTTTGGCCTTCTCCTTCCAAAATGCACCTGTATTCTTACCCATAGAAGATAGTTGCTCTCTAGGGTAACCTCATAAGGTTGTACTCCTAATCTAACTCACAAGCCCACCAATGAACTTCCCGTTAAAAATCTGTCAGTAATGGGTGGCTAGGTGGTTCATTGAATAGCCAGTCCAAGAGACAAGAGGTCCTGGATTCAAATCTGACCTTAGACACTTCCTAGCTATGCAACCCTAGACAAGTCACTTGACCCCACTTTCCTAGCCCTTACTACTCTTCTGCCTTGCAACTAATATTTAGTATTGATTCTGTGAAGAGAAAATTAGGCTCTCTTAGTTTTTTTTTTTAAGGGCACACAGAGCCCTTTTTTTTTTTTTTTTTTAAATTTTAAACCCATTACTTCTGTGTATTGACTTATAGGTGGAAGATTGGTAAGGGTAGGCAATGGGGGTCAAGTGACTTGCCCAGGGTCATATATCTTAGTTTGTTTTTAATGAAACCCATCAGCAACCTTTAATTTAATCAAATCAAAAACTTAAAGTATTCCTGTTTAGCATCTAGCTAACCATTAAGTAAGAGTTCACAAGTCACTTACTGGAGAAAGCTCACACCTCCAAAGACCATTGCCCTCCCCAGTGCTAGGCAAATTGGAGGACGTGATTGGTTCCTGTGAAGTGGGGGAGCAACACAAAGTGACATCAAGAAAACTGCTTTAAAAAACCAGACTGAGCATTCATTCACTCTCTCTCTGCGTAGGTGAGCTGAGCTGGAGGAAGACTCTTGGAAGCAGTCATATTGTCCTAGACTAGTCCATGACTGGAGCTTTCAACACTAGAGAGGCTTTGCTGGGTGAGTGACTCAAATTGAAGGAAGAGGCCTGCATTGGTGGATTTTTGGCTGAATACACCACCGCCACCGGGACTTCCACGTGGAGATCTGGACTTGAGGGAGCCCTTGCTGGGGGCTGAGCTGGACTTCACTGGATCAGCTGGTAGGCTAGACAAGGCTCTGTCTCCTTCCTACATTGCCCACTTTCAATATCTCTACCTTGTTGTAAATAAAAGATGCTAACAGTCATTTTTGATATAAGGGCTAATATTTTATAAATGGCGACCACAACATTATTTTTTAACTTTTATATTTAATCAAACCAATTTTAAATCTTTTAAGATAGAAGGTAAGGGTTTGAAACAGTGAGTGGACTCAATTATCTCTTAGTATTTACTCAAAGGATAAAAAACAAGTATAGGAATTATCAAACATTCCCCCATAAACCTACTGGGTTACTCTCCCACAAATACATACACTATCCATGGGAACAGTAGGTTCAAACATAGAGTACAGTACTTTAAGTGAGACATTCATAAAGGATACATGTAAGGCAAAGACAACTTAGCATTAGTTTTTCAGAGTATGGAAGGCCTATCTTTCTTCATGAGAGTCCTCACACAATTCTTCTTGGTGGAGATAAAGGGAAGAAGGATTTATTAAGCTTCTACTATGTGCCAAACATTATGCTAAATGCTGTGCAGCATCTCTGCTAGGCAGGTTGCTCAGTAGGGTTTCCAAGGTCTGCTCTTCTCCATAATTTGACTCTCTTCTCTGCTGCCAGGAATCATGCTCATTGAAGCTCCTTATTGTCTTAGATCACTAGCTTTATGTATCTGTGCCTCTCTAGATTAAGTGCCTCTGTTTTCTGCTGGATGTAGTATCTTCAACTGGTCCAGTAAAACCCTTTCAGACCTACATCACTAATAGGAGAGATTCCTTTCTTCTCTCTTTCCAAGGGTTTCCTTCATGGATGGTTTCTGGCTTGCCTTATGTCTCTCATTTCAAGCAGCTTCTCCAAATGCTGAAAATTCTTCCCTCTGGAAAAGTCACTGCTACACAGCAAAACCAACAGGAAGAAGAGAGAAAGAAAAGTTTTCCTTCTCCTCCCTTCTGTGGTCCCAATTTAGAACTGTTTAGAGACTTCTCTGACTTGAATTTCTTTGGAAGCATCACGATTCTCACTCCTTTAGTTTGATGGTGTGTGTGTGTGTGCGCGCACGCACGCTCATGCTGTATTGGTGGGGGAAGTCCCCACATTGATGTAATTACAAGCCCTTAAAGAATTAAAGTATGTGAGTACATATACACCTGCATATGCAAAGTAGAGCCACAAAACAAAGTCAAGTTTCAGTTATCATTTTGCACTAGTTTCTGTTTCCTTTATAAATGTAG
Source organism: Gracilinanus agilis (assembly GCF_016433145.1). NCBI lineage: Eukaryota > Metazoa > Chordata > Mammalia > Didelphimorphia > Didelphidae > Gracilinanus > Gracilinanus agilis. The sequence goes on along the minus strand of NC_058133.1, from coordinate 27,904,617 downwards.
CAAAAGGACAGAAACAAAATGAGAGAAAACTGAATAACAGAAAATATTTCTTAAAGCACCAGTTCTCACATTTTCCCCAGTGGTGTTAACGAGTTTAGACACTGTTGAAATTCAAACTAATTGATTTTGGTGTTCAAATATTGTTAGTTTAAAAAGAGCATCCGCTTCAAGTTTCTGCTTTTGTAATAATCTATGTATAGTTTTATTATTTTTCCATACGACTGTAGCAATTCCCTTGTCTTCAGTGTCTGTTTCAGAGTATAAATACAATGGACCCTGATGGGAATTTGCTTGTGGAAGTAGCTGCAATGAATTCTCATGGTTTAATCTTTCTGAAGGCTCTGGTGAATTTTTCCTCCATCTTAAACTTGAATGCTGTTGAGATTATTTTCCATATTTTGGAACAAGGAGAAGTAAAGCCCAGAGTAGATCTTGAAATTCAATTCACTTGAATGCCTTCTTCCTTGGTATACAGTGTTGGTTGAAAAGTGCTTCTTTTTCTTTGCAGTTTCTCCATTTCATCCTTCTGTTTTGAAACCAGATTTTCACCTGTGAGTCTGTTAGTGCCAAATTGATGGAAAGGGTGGTGGGCCTGAAGGATTATACTCATTTTTATGTCATTAATAATAATAATACTTATAGCTATTATTTATATAGAACTTCAAAGTCTGCAAAATGCCTTTCTTGTGTGATTTCAGTTGATCCTTACCGGAACTCTATGACATAGGTTCTATTGTGATACCTATTTTATAAATAATGATACTGATTCTGAGAGATATTAAGTGATTTGTCCAAAGTCACAAAGTTGTGTCAGAAATAGGATTCAAACTCAGGTCTTCCTGATGTCAAGTCCAGTGCTCATTTATTCATTGTGCCATTTAGCCAGGGTTTTATACCATGTCTGGGAAATATACTGTACTGTTTTAAAATTAGGAAGTCTATTTGTTTCAGACTATGGTTGGAAAGTTTGTTTTAGATTGTAGTGAAAAATTCTGTATTCTGGTGTGCTTTCTTTATAGGTCAGATCATTTTCTTTGAGATAAATTTTACTTGTTTGAGTGCTTAGTTACTAATGTGTCTTATTATCATGTTCATTTTGAGCATGGAAGCTAATGTGTACAATATGGTTTGGCATACTTACAATACCAATGCCTATCAGTCAACTAAAGCACAATCTGGGAGCTCATACATACTCTTTAAAAAAAACTCTTACCTTCTAAGAATCAATACTAAGTATTGGCTCCAAGAAAGAGAGCAACAAAGGCTAGGCAGTAGAAGTTAAGTGACTTGTCCAGGGTCACACAACTAGGATGTGTCTGAGGCCAGATTTGTACCCAGGACTTCCCTACTCCTGGCTTGACTCTCAAGCTACTGAGCCACCTAATTGGCCCTTATACATATTCTTTTAAACTTTTAAGGAGATTCTACACTGAATCCTGGTGGATCCCTACAAAATTAGGATCTCTTAGTAGGAAAGCCTTCGACAAGGGGACAGCTGTGTTCTCACTGTATGATTAGGACATGGTCAAAGAGCAAATTCATGGGATCCAGCTAATGAAGCTAATCCACTTCTGGTCATTCTGGACTGGATGCTCTTGAAAGGCTACTTGATAACCTCTGAAACCATCCCAAAGACCTGCTGGTCAATGTCATCATCACAGGGTCTAGAAAACTATAACATCTAGAACACTAGAATCTAATAAGAATATAAAGATATAAATATATGTAGACTATTGAACCTGTAGGGCTTGGGAACAATCCTATACTAACAGAGTAATGACCACCAGAAACTAGTTGCATTTGCCAGCAGAGAGCTGAATGACAGAAAAACTCATTATCCCATACTGGACTTAGAATCAGTCAGTCAACAAGCATTTATCAAGCTCTTACAATGTGCCAGACACTCTGCTAAGCACTGGCAAAAGTCTCTCTGATTTTTTTACATTAATGATCAGGGGATCACTGAAAATAAGTCACCTATGTGAGTTCTTAGCTAGATTTCTACTTTGAAGTGGGTTATTACTGAGGAGTTCAAAGAGTTTATTAATGGGGAACAAAGGTACAAATGTGGACTGACTCCAATTCACTGACATATTCTAAAACCAGAAGAACCATTAAATATATATATATATGTGTGTATATATATATATGTATATAGATATATATCCAGAGTTTGGTTTTTAATCTATTCAATAATGTACTACAAGAGGTCAAAAACTGATTTTGAAAGAAATTGGACCATAGCCCAAACACCACCATACATTAGCCCCTTAATGAGTCGAGTCAATATCTAGGTCTATTATAAATCCAAATAACCAACCAAGTAACTAAATCTAATAACCAGCCAAATAACTAAAAATGATTACCTAGCATTTTCTTCTGCTGAAATTCATTGTTATCCTTTAGCTTTTTGAGGAAAGACAGATTGTTATATTCTTTTGTCTATATTGCCTCCTATAAGTGACTGATCATCTAAACATTTTTTATTTGCAGACCAAGTCTCCTTTTATATTCTGGGCATCAAAATTAGGTCCAGCATCTAGAAGATTAAGAATTATATAATTTCCTGTGCTGTCATACAGTGTAATTCAGTGTTTTGTAATATTTGTCACCAAGATTAACTGAAACATTAAATGTTAAAAGCAATCAAGTTGGATCCACACTATAAGTCCTACAAATTGTCCATATTAAAGGTCATACAAATCATTCTGATCCATCATCTCTACATCTTGTCCCTTTACTATCAGATAAGCAACAATAGAAGTATGTCCAAACTGGGGGGCCAGGTGAATATAACTACATCAATTAACAATGATCAATTAATGAAGGGTCTGTACCATATTTAATAAGCTATATGACCACTGATAAATGACCTTATTTCATAGTCTAGGGGACTGCAAGTGGATTTAGATCTCCTCCTTGCCAGTCCACAATTTTTTGTTGTTGTTCAGTCATGTCTGCCTCTTTGTGACCCCCTAGACTCATGTTGGTAAACACATAACACATATGCTTCTGTGTGCTGAAGGGGGCTGCTCCCCTCCCCATCTCCAAACCCCCCCCCCGAGGACATTTTTCACATGCCCTGCCCCTCTGCTCAATGTGAAGACTTCCTTCCTCCCCTGTCTAGGGTAATACAAGGGCTCACAGGTGGCTTGAGGGTGCAGTTTGGGCATGTGATCTCTAAAAGGTTCAACAACACTGCCCTAGATCATACTGTCCCCGGATTTTTCTTGGCAAGGAATGGTTTGCCATTTTCTTCTCCAATAGATTAAGGCAAACAGAGGTTAAGTGACTTGCCCAGGATCAAACAGCTATTAAGTGTCTGAGACTGGATTTAAATTCAGGTCTTCCTGACTCCAGGGCCAGTGCTCTATCCGCTGAGCCACCTAACTTGCCTCCTGATCCACAAGAGTGCCTTTCAATATATAATATTTGAATAAGTCTGTTCTCTTATTGATGTCAGTGCAATGGAGCAGTGTGACATTTTCTTTGGTTGCCTCACATTAGTTCTACCACTTTTCTGCAGCATTTATATTTTCCTTTATTGTATAGCTTTGACCAAACTCCATGCGCTATAATCCTCAATGCGACCTTGGCTTCCAAGAGATTCCCCATATTCATCATTATAATGGCTTTGAGGTTTTATTTCCTCAGGACGAAGGACATACTTACCTGGATTGTCTGCCAGCCTGATGCTAAATCTTTCTCCTGATGGACTTCTTCTAACCACTGTCAAATTGGATGTTATATGCCAGAGATGAGCAGCAACACTAACCAACTCTAAGTTCAAAGCATACTACTGGCAGAAGAAGACTCAAGTGGCTGCAGAGATCTCTTTCAAAGGATGTACAATGCCAATGTTATAGTGATCTCCAAGGGAGGAGTGGCAGCCAGATACACTACCAGGGCAACTGGACTACAGGTAAGGAGAAGGACAGCTGAGAACTTGATATTGGCTTCACTGAACCAATCTTCTCTACCTCAGTTATCTATGAATGTCCAGTGGAGAGAGCAGATGCTGATGAAGAGCAAGAAGAATCACAAGCCACAAAGGTTGGCATCAATGCTAAAGGATTCAAGTTACAGTCCTCTAGAGGTATTTTTCTATTGAGGCAATGATAGAAGCTAGAATTTTTTCCCCTCAAAGGCTTTATGCAGAACATTCTATACAACAGTGGTGAACACTTTTCACAAGCAAAAGTCTCTCTGATTTTTTGACATTAATGATCAGGGCATCACTGAAAATAAGTCACCTATGTGAGTGCATGGTCTGGGAACCTTTTGTGATCATTTTTTAAATCAACACTTAAGTCTTGGTATCAATTCTAAAGACAGAAGAGATAGACAACTGAAGTTAAGTGACTTGTCCAGGGTCACAAAGCTAGGAAATATCCGAGGTCAGGTTTGAACCCAGGTCCTCCCAAGTCTAGGCCTGGTGCTCTATCCACTGTGCTGCCTCAACCCTGTATGACCTTAACCTGTGCATTAGAGATTCTTAGTTGGTGGACTTAATGGTTATGCTTTTGACTACTGGGTCAAAATATTTTTTGTAATCACCAAACTCTACTCTCACAGAGGGATTTGGTATTCTCAGAACCTTTCAGCCAATTATCTGACTACCGAGATGTCATCTGCTGCAGAGGATAATTTGTGAAGGTTTGTCAAATGAGCTCACATTTGTAAAGTGGTTCGCACAGTTCCTGACACACAGTAAACACTTGATAAAGGCATATTCCCTCTCTCATTTCCTTCTCATAGTTTCATAAAAGATGTCCTTGATACACAAGTAAGTCATTTTCATAAAGATGAGAAAAGAGAGAACATCAGTGAGTTGTTACTGATGTTTCTTGTTCATCTTTTTGGAGTATTAATGTTATCCGTGTTCTTTTGTTATCTTTCTCTCCATAAAAGATCTTGTGAAATGGTCCTTCAATGATAGGGTCCTGTTTTCTAAAAAAGCAATCAATGAAGTAGCCTGGGAAAAGTGTTTTCCAGACTCTGGAATCTAGCACAGATTTCCTTAGTGTACACTTGATGTGGTCCAATTATTCTTTTTTTACTTTAATAGAAGAACAGTAAAAGACTCTTGCCCGGAATCACACAGCTAGGAAATGTCTAAGGTCACATTTGAACCCAGAACCACCCTACTCCTGACCTGATTCTCTATCCACTGACCTACCCTAGCTGCCCCCTTAAATATGTTTCTAAACTACATTGCAGTTAACTGTGTGACCCAAGCTACTTAACCCTGATTGCTGCCCCTCTTCTGTCTTAGAAGACAGAAGGAATGGGTTTAAAAAATAGTAATAAAAAATAAAATAAAATACATTGCCTTTAGCACACCCAATAGCATGAAGAGATTTCAGAATGGTAAAATGTCTCAACTCTCAATTTGACCTTCTGGGCACGTGTGCATAGACTTCAGCCCAGCTGTATCATTGCCACACAATAACTTTTTACACTTGAATCAACAAAAAATGTTTTTAGTGTCACATCAAAGCTTTGGAGACAGATGAACCTTCGTACCTATATTAATTTTTTTGTTGCTTCTGGATTTTATATATTAAAGCATGAATTAAGTAAAATAAAGGTTAAATGGACCCACAGGGCATGATGGTGCATTCATTTAATTGTGAAATGAAAAAAATTAGAAACTGAAACTAAAATTTACAAAGGACAGAAACTGGCTGCTAGTCAACAGTTCAAAAATCATTGTAATATATCGCATGTTAAAATCTACAGTAGTTGCTTGTTTTGGCACAATTTACATCTGAGAGAGTTTCATCCATTAAATTCATATTTGTTTTTATAGTGGTATGATTTTAATTTTTTAACCAGAAGTTCCCTAGAACATGCTGCACAATCTGTTACAGTTTTGTCTAAATAACTTATGAGGTTTTAATAGCAGGAAATCCTGTTACTGGACTTTGCTTCATATGCATCTATTTCGACTAGGATTTTAATGATGACTTTGCTCTTGTAAACACAAGGCAAAAAGAATTAGTTGGCAATGTATATGCAGGACTAAGAAAGAAAAATGAACCACAGTCAAATCTTAGAAGAGAAACACAATTTGAGAATAATTTAGAAATTTATCACTTGAGTGATACAACAAATCAGTATTTCTCTTAAGAAACCACCTGTAACACATTAAGTATAAATCCTAGTTTCTCAAGCACTGTTTAGGGACCTTTATGTTGCAATTCCAGATGCATACATTAGCTTAATTGAGCAAGGACACAGTGGCTTTGGACGGGGTGAACAAACAGAAATTGACAAAAGACTGGCCTTGAAATAAGCTTTTTTTTTTAATTTGGAATTTCACTTACTATCCAATAAAATGGTTGCACATCAAATAAATAACAAAATACTTTAAAAATTAATATTTTATATACCATGGAATCATTCCCAGACATCATATACACTAACTGAACTTTTCTATTTGAAGAGCCACTGAAAGATGTTCCCTTATTTACAATTACACTCAGATGGCAGCACAGTCTAAATCATTAGGGGATCTTTATTTTTGACATTTCAAAGGCCTGTATCCATTGATCACATGAAGGGCATAGGCTTCCTCCTGGGGCTTCTGAACCTTCTCATTAAAATGAACATATCCTTGTTAAGTCTGTAAATGGCACTGATTTGAGGAGAGGAGATTATGATGGAATTTAAAACAGCAATGACAATTCACAGAGGCCTTTTCACTTCTCTAGGATTTAGTTTGCCCATCTGTAAAATGAAAAAGTTGGTCTAGATTATCTTAAAGGTCTTTTCCAGCACTAAATTCCAAGTGGTAAAAAAATCCTAAGGCATTTCAAAAAGAAAGAGGACAGGATAGTATAAATACTACTTATGTGGATTAGAAGCTTCTTGAGGGCAAGGCTTGTGCTCTATCTCTCTGCACATCTCTAATCCATAGTACAGTGCCTTACATATAGTAAATGGTTGACAAATGTTTTTGAACTGAATTGTTGAAACTGGGCACCTACCAGAGGGCTCTATGCAAGTATAATTGAAAACAATTCTCAGGGTTTTTAATGAACCATTTGAAAGAGTGGCATAGTGAATAGAGGGCAGGCTTAAGAGCCAGATTCAAATCCCTCTACAGACACATTCTTGCTATGTGACCCTGGAAAAACCTCTCAACCACTAAGCTCTCCCAAACAAGGGGCTGCAGAGAGGGTGATAGTCTACATTAGAAGAAGGAGTTTCAAATAAAATAAATAGATAAATAGATAAGTAAATACACAGAGATATACATATAAATAAATGAATAAAAAAATAAATAAGAGGGATTTTCTTTATCCAGGAACCTCCTGCAAAGACAAAATATAAGGCCTGGACAAAAAAAAATCAGGCCTGCTAAAAATTAAAATTCAAGCATAATCCTGGCACACACAGGTATGAATATTAATATGAAGCAAATGTAATGTAACTTTTCCATTATATCAAATGCTGACCAAACAGCTCCTAGTTTGGGGTTCAACTTCAGAGGAATAATGAATAATCACATTCACACAGTACTTCAAAGATTTGCAAAGCATCTTCCTTACAGCATCCCTGTGAAGGAGGTAGCACAAATATTGCCATTCCCACTTTATTGATTCAATCCCTGAGGCTCAGAAAGATGAACTGGCCTCCCCAGGCAGAGTTCATGTCTGATTTGAGACTTGACCCAATATCTTTTTCACTTCTCACTCTACTGTATCATCTCCACATTACTCATATTTTAATAACAACTGACATTTCTCTACCGATTTAAAATTTGTGAGCCCTTTATATGTGTAAGTCCAGGGTTATTTAGACATCATAGTGCCTCTATTTTGGAAGGGCTCAAGCCAGCCGCCCTTCATTCCCCTTCCTGGCACAGCTTCCAATTCTCTCTATTTGACTTCCATGATTCAGCAGCTTTCTAACCCTAGAACTTCCCTCAGAGTACAGGGTCTCTCATCTTGGAACATTCTTCAATTTCGGTGTCCCCTTCTCCCATTGATGAGTTCCTCTCTGAGCCTCATTGGGAAGCCACCAGGCCATCCAAGCTGCTGCTTCTTTTTTAACTAATAGCATTTATTTGCAAGTGTGTCAGTCCGTCCTTTCTCTCCCTGAATCATAGAAAGCATCATCTGAGATAGATAGATAGATAGATAGATAGATAGATAGATAGATAGATATAAATTATCTTTCATTTCAGTTCATTCTCTGGAGTTGACATTCAAAATTTATTCTTCAAGAATTAAATCTTAAACTGGGTGTGATGTTCTCTTGGTTCTCCTCATGTCACTGTTCATTATCCCATGTTGTTATTTACAAATTTTTTAAAAAATTAACCTGCTCATCATTTCTTACATTCATACTTCTTCATTTCCTTCTTGGCTTTGCTCTTGACTTTCATGCCTTTGCCCCAGTGGGGTGAGTACCTTCCTCCACAATATAGTCCCTCCTTCATTCTCCTTTCTATGATGTCTCTCTCATTGAAATGTAAGCTCTTTGAGGGCAAGGTATGTCTTTGTATCCTCATCACTTAACATAGCACCAGGCAAACAGTAGGTGCTTAATCAGTGTTCCACACATTGCCACAATCTCAGTACAGAATCATCACAGCCCTCAGAGGGAAGTATTATAAGCATTATTATCCATTTTTCAGATGATGAAACAGGTTCATGGAGTGAAGGGACTTGCAGCAGCCTCACATAATTTGGAGAGGGCTTATCAATTTAAAAATGAAAATGATAAAGGGAATAAAGAAGCAGAGTACCTACAAGGAAAGGTGAAATAAACTGACCCTGAATGAAGGACATCTACAAGGCTACATTGGTAGTACTCTGAAGGTTAAGACATCTGTGGCAGGGCTGGAAGACCTCTGCACAATATCATGGACTTAAAACTATCAGAATATCCTTACACCGATAGTGTTTATGTAACAGGGATGTTGGTGCAAGGGCCAAAGAGTCTGCTCTCAAAAGGCACCATAACAAGTAAAAGAAGTGATGACATTAGTGATGGATCTGGTCTGCTAACCCTAGGATGAAGGGGCGGGGGCTCTTTTTTGGCTAGCTCTAGAGCCAGGATTGGGGGATATTCAACTGCAGCTATGACCAGTGTGGGACTTTTTGCCATCTCCTAGAAATTCTTCATTCTTTCTTAGGATTTTTCCTCCTAGCAATACCTGTTTATTGAGTCTATCACATCCTATCAGTGGTCCTCCTGCCTCCCATCCCAGTCAGCAGTAGGGAAGGAGGAAAGGCCCACAGACTGCTGCTGGTTATGTCCATGCTTTCTCCCCACAAGTGAAAAATGTCATAGTCCTTCTCAGGGAGTTTATAGACTATCAGAGAGTATGGCATACAATAAATAACAATAATACTTCTTCAAATCAGTCATCATTTTGTTAGAATTGGTCACTCCTTCTGCCCATGCAGATCAGAACCCTTTCATGCCTTAATAGATATCCTTTATGAGTTATTGTAGCCTGCCCCTCATCCCCCTAAAAATCATGTTGTGATCATAGCTCTGGTGATAAACCTCCAAACGTAGAGAAGCTAGTTCTTGGACTATGCTCAGGTTGTCTGTTCCTGTTTCATGGTCAACATCTGTTTTGTGAAGCCCATGATTAGAACCACTTTTAATAGCTTTTTGTCTTTTTTAAAACAACGCAAGGAATTATATTAACAGAAGAACTCAACTTAAATATAATAGTGAAAATTCTGCATTGTTTTCTTTTGAACCAAGTTCTAAATTTAGGCTAATGGAAATATTAATACTGATTTTAACATTTATTTTTGCATTTTTCTGTCTTCAACATAAATCATTTGATAAACTTCATCATACCATTAATAGATTCTCTAAGGATTTGAGCATTAGTTCACACTTATTTTTAATCCCATTAAAAATTGTGTTTAGCAAAAAATTGGAAATTGAAGGGATGTCTGCCAAATGAGGAGTGTCTGAACAAGTTGCAATATATGATTACAATGGAATACTATTGTGCTATAAGAAATGACAAGCAGGATGATTTCAGAAAAACCTGGAAAGACTTACATGAACTATGTAAAGTGAGCAGAACCAGGAGAACATTGTATATACTAAGAGCAATATGTTACTGTTACTGTATGATGATCAATTATGAATGACTTAGTTATTCTCAGTTATACAATGATCTAAAACAACCCAGAGATCCATTATGAAAAATGCTATCTTTCATATCTACCTCCAGAGAAAAAATTGATGAAATCTGGTTGCAAATCAAAAATACAAATTTTCTCTTTATTTTCTTTGTGAGTTTTTTTAATATGTCTTCTTCCATAATATGACCAATATGGAAATGGTTTCCATGGCTGCATATGTATAACCTCTATAAAATTGATTATCATCTCAGGGAGGGGGAAATAAAAAGGGGAGGAAGAGAATTTGTAACTCAAATTTTTAGAAAATAATATTAAAAATTACTTTTACATGTAATTGGGGGAAGTATATATTATTTAAAAAAGAAGATAAAAATTTTGTTTAAATGGGACTGGATTTCATAATTTTATCACTGAAATTATAAGTTGTATTAGTTTCTGATCATTAGATGTAATTGTGCAATAATGGTGCCTTAGTTATTAGTATTCATATATCTATGAAACACAAATCAAACCTTACATAAATCAACACATAGCTAAATAAATTACACACATCCTACAGGATACCGCAAAGGGTTTTAAATAGTTTCCTGTTCATATTCAACATTTGTCATATAAGTAGTTGAGCTCTGTTCAGCATTAATTATGGCCACAAAAATATGAAAAATAACAAACTTTGAAAAAGAAAAAGAACTGAATTATGAACCCACTTAAATTTCAACTAACATTGATGCTTCCAGTCTACTTGTACCAGGTCTCAGAACTCACTTTTTATGTAAAGCGATTGCTATGGGCTTAAATGTACCATTCAGATACAACCTCTAACAGAGTTCCTTTGTCATTTTGAGAGGGATATGGGAGGCAACACATGCCAGGAAAATAAAACTACCACCACCGCCTAAATCATCATCTTCCTTAGACCCTGATGAAGACAGTTTAGGGCCACGTCCCCAAGAGCTTTGGGAATAGCAATGCCTCTCAAACCACCAAATCTGCTTCTACTCCAGCCCCACAGTGACCATTACATTAAGGAAGTCATTGTGGAGAAGGGACCCACCATCTTTATCATTGCCAACTGTAGCTGCTAACCAACAGCTGACAACCGGTATCAAAGCCCTGGGAGTGGCAGCACCCCCCAGACCACCAGTCCTGCTTCAGAACAGCCCTCAGAGTTATCATCTGGGGAAATAAATTCTGTGAAGACACCAGACCTGCTAGCTGCCAACGAGCTACCTACCCCTCAAAGGGCAGACAAGCTAATGTAACTGAAGCAACAAGTCATTGTGGGAGACAGGAGACATAGTCTATCAGGAAGTTCAAAATATATTCTCCTTTCAGATCCTGATGGAGATAGTTCAGGACCCTAAAACCCAAGAGCCTTGGGAATAGCATTGTTATCAGGTCAGTGTCTGGAGATGAAGATGTCACCTTGGGAACTGCTCCTGCAGGTGTTACACACACAGTTATCCATTTGACCAAATTTGACCAAATAAAAATCTTCTCTCTTCCCACAAACTGGTTGGTCCTTTTGTACAAGGATTACCTCTAATCTATGGCCCTTCTTAAAAGAAGTCTTGCTCACAGTAATTGTAATATCAAGGAAAATAAAAGAAAACCTCCAGGAAGCCGAGTGGCCCCCAGACACAGAGGCCAGTTTCAAAGATGATAAGAAAGAAAGGCACAAGAGTATGGTCCTTGGCATTGTCCAATGATTCAACATCAGAAAATAATATAATTTTTTCAGTGGAAATACATTTAAAAGAGTACATCTGCTTTGTTGCTGGACCCTAAGACTATAAGACCTTTCCATCTAACTTGGAACTGAAATCTTCCTATGTTTTACTATGTGTTGCCTCCATTAGAATGTGACATCCTTGAGGGCAGAGACTCCTAATTTTTCTCAATTTGTATTCCCAGCACTTAGCACAGTGCTTTGCAAATAGTAAGTGCTTAGTAGGTATTTTATTTATTTATTCATTCATTCATTCAAACATATCCTGGATTCTTATGCTCCCTGACTCACAAAACCATCCCCCAAATCAACTCAATAAACAGTAGAATTCTATTACATTTGTGAACCACAAGTTGTTTATCCATTCTTCAATGGAAGGGCATCCACTTTTGTTTCCAAATATCTTTGTTACCACAAAAAGTGCTGCTATAAGGATCATAATATATAAAGAGCCTTTTTTTGTTATTGACCTTCTTGGGGTATATGACTAGCAGTGCAATTACTGAATCAAAGGATACAAACATTTTTGGCATTCCCTAGGATATTTTCAAATTGTTTTCTAGAATGGTTAGTACACATTGTAGTACTACCCACAATGCATCAGTGTGCATAACTTTCTACTACCCCTCTAACTGACATGTTTTGTCATCTTTGACAGATTATTTGGTGTAAGTTGAAACCTCAAGGTCATCTTGATTTGCTTCTACTCTTCTTTTAATGGAATTTTGTTCACGTTAAAACTTCCCAATTTCAAATTAATTGAAATTGTCTTTGATAATTACCTCTATCTCTTGTTCAATTAAGAATTCACCCTTTAACCAGGGAATATAGGTATGTAATCTATTTATCTTTAAAATTTTAATAGTATAATCTTTTATGTTTAGGAAATATATCCATTTTGATTTTATTGTACAATATGGTGTAAGATGTTGGGCTAAATCTAATTTCTGCCAGGCTGCTATCCAGTTTTTTCCAGAAACTTTCATTAAAAAGGAAGTTTTTCTGGATAATTTATATTTTCAAATTTATCAAGCACTAGGATATTGAGTTCAATTATTTCTCATTCTTTCTTATCTAATAATGTTGCATTAATCTTAGTAGATTAATAGATTCTATTTTTTAAGCAGTATCAAATAGTTTTGATGTTTGCTACATTATAATATAGTTTGAGGTTTGGAAGTGCTCTTCCTTCCCTCATTCCTATCTTTTTTCATCATTTCTCTCAATATTGAGCTCTTGTTTTGTTATTTCCATGTATCAAGATCTTGGAAAAAGTCATTTTACAAGTGGCATCCTCTCCTCTAAATTGCTTTTAAATCCTTTGCAATACCTTCTAACCTCATCATTCACCTGGATCAGATATCTTCAAAGTTACCAAACATCTCTTAGTTACTAAATCTAATGACCTCTTCCCCATCCTCATCCTTCTTGACCTCTATGCAGCCTTTGATGCTATTACCCTCTTCTCCTAGACATCTTTTTCTCTCAGGGTTTTCATGACATTGCTTTCTCCTAGTTTGTCTTCTACTTCTCAGTCTGCTTTTCTGGATCTTGCTCCAGGTAACATTCACTAAAAATGAATGTCTTCCACATATCTATGAGTGTCTCCCATGCATCTATTCTGAACCTTTATTCTCCTCTCTATATACCAGAGGTTCTCAATCTTTTTTGAGACATGGGCCCCTTCAGCAGTCTGGTCAAGCTTATGAACTCCTCAGAATAATGTTTTTAAGTGCATAAAATAAAATGCATATGGTTATAAAGGAAAACAATAACATCAAAATATAATTATTAAAACATTTTTAAAGGTTCAAGAATGACAAGTTAAGAACCCTTGAGTAGGGATAGCTAGGTAGCTCAGTGGATAGAGAAAGGCCTGGCAATGGTTGGTCTTAGATTCAAATTTGGCCTCAGACACTTCCTATCTCTGGGAACTTAGGCAAGTTGCTTAACCATATTTGCCTAGCCCTTACCTTTCTTCTGCCTTGAAACCAATATTCAGTATTAATTCTATAGAAGGTAAGGGTTAAAAAAAAAAAAAAGAATAGTACCTTGAATAGTATCTCACTTGGCAATCTCATCACTTCCCATGAGTTCTCATCTATATGCAGATAATTCTCAGATATCTTTACTCTAACCTCTCTCTGACCTCTCTCCAGCCCCATACCATTAACTGCCTATTGCATATCCTGAACTGGGTATCTTATAGGCATCTAACTCAGCATGTCCAAAAGAGAACCCATTATCCTTCCCCTTTAAGACCTTACTATTTATTCTCCCAGTCTCCCAGATTTGCAGTTTTAATGTCATTCACACTTACTGCACATATCCAATTTAATGTTGTCTTGTCATTTATACCTTCAAAGCATCTCTTGTATTGTCTCCTTTTCTCCACTCAGTCCATTTTCCATTCAGTTAACAAAATTATCTTTCTAAGAAAGTAAACTAGCATTTATTAAGTTCCTCCTTTGTTCCTCCTTTGTTCCAGGCATTGTGCCCATCAGATCCTCTGCAAAATAGGTGCTATTATTAACCTCATTTTTATAGTTGAGGAAACTGAGGTGAATTTAGGTCACATAGAAGGTAAGTTTGTAAGGCAAGATTTGAGCTCAAGTCTTCCTGATTCCAGGTATAGTGTTCTATCTACTGTACCATCCAGATGCCTCAGAGTTCATCAGTTCTCTCTCTGGAGGTAGATAGCATTTTTCACCCTAGGTCCTTTGGAACCATTCCGAATCATTGTCTTGATCAGAGTAGCTAAGTCTTTCACATTTGGTTGTTGTTACAATATTGCTTTTACCATGTGAAATGTTCTCCTGGGCTCTGCTCGTTTGACTTACTCAATTTTGGGAGGGCTATATCATTAAGATTTAATTTAAAATCTCTTCATTAATTTCTATTAGTTAAATTGGTCTATGACCTTCTTTCTCTGCTTTATCCCTCCCTGGTTTGGATGATTATGTTTGTCCATAAAAGGAGCTTGGTAGAAAGTCTTCTTTCTCCATTACTGGAAATAATTTTTGTCACATAGTTTTTAATTTCTCTTTAAATGTTTGATGAAATTTACTAGTAAATTGATCTGGATTAGAGGGTTTTTTCCCCTTTTAACTAATTGATTTTTCTTTCTGCAACTGACTTTAAAATATCTATTTCTTGTTTCACTAGTTTGGATGGTTTATATATTTTTTAAGACAATCAACATTTTGTAGATGAAACTATTTCCTTTCAATCCCCAGGACTATTGGCATGTAATTTATATAATAGTTTCTGATAATTCTCTTCTTTTTCCCACTATTTATTGCTACTGTGCTTTCTTAACTTTTTATTTCATCAATTTAATTCTCCTTTACTTTTTCAAAAAATCAAGTTAACAATAATTATTTTAGATTCAGGGCATCGAACATAGTTTTTCCTGCTGTCTCTCAAATTCAAATATTAACATGTTAACCATGGCACCATCTTGTGGACATTTAATTAAATAGCGAGGCTAAGAAAATGTTTACAGTGCATTCAGTTCATGAGTCATTTAAGATATTGAAAATGAAAACAAAAATTTCATCCTTAAGGTAAAAATTAATAAAATAAATGACAGTACAAAATTTTTTTCTACTCACTAAAGCTAGCTTTCTTTATCTTTTTCTAAGGCCTTTTCCATATAAACCACTGATATGGGTGGTAGTGGCATGGCTAATTCAGATTTTTTGGCATTCAGCATTGACTAGATGTTTGGCCATTTAATAATTGAAATTAGCTATGCCAGACTTTGAACATTCCAAATTGATTATATTGCAATCTATTATTTTCCAGCTTTGTAGTGATGAAAGTCAATAAGCATTTATTAAAAGCCATTATGTGGCAGGCACTCATTTTCCCCATTTTAGCTAATGTTTATTAAGATAATATACTCAAGTTAAAAACTTTTTTTAACGGCTGAATTAGTTCCAAAAATCTGTTTAGCCTTGATTAATTCATTAGAAATATAGAGTAAAATATGGAATTAGATAATTATTTTAGTTTTTAGAACTTTGTAGTGTGCATTTAAAGCTTTAACATGATATTTATATAGTTATCTAAACATTAAAAAGGACTTAAATACTTATAATTATTTTTAAACCCTTATCTTCTGTCTATATCTGTTCTAAAACAGAAGAATGGCAAGAAAGGGCTAAGCAAATGGGGCTAAGTGACTTGTCCAGGGTCAGAGAGCAGCTAGGAAGTGTCTAAGGCCAGATTTGAGCCGAGGTCCTCCTGACTCCAGGTCTGTCTCTCTATTCATTGTGCTACCTAGGTGCCCTAATTTAAATTTTTATTTAAAGTTTAAGAATAATAAATTATAGTAATTTTTCTCATGTTAGTTTAAATATTCCTAATGTTACTTAACATAGTATGATACCAGCAAATTTTGATGCTAATATGGAAATTTTCTTAAATAATGCAGTACCAAGTTAAGAAGCGTAGAGTGTAATAGTAAGTCTTGGGTTCAAGTTATGACTCTGACACAAGCTATTTCAGGTGGGCCTTTGATTTCATTTATATAGGGTAAGGGAATTCTCTCAATGCAGGTCAATCCACAAGCACTGAATAAGCATCCCTTATGTGTCAGGCATTATGCCAAGTACCAGAAATGTTAAAAAAAAAAAAGGCAAAAATAAAAATACTGCCCCAAAAAACAAGGACCTACAATCTAATAGGGAAGAACACATGCAAAGAAATAGGTAACAAATAAGATACAGACAGGAGAAATTACAGGTAAGCAGCTATGAGAAGACACTAATATTAAGAGGGCTTGGGGGACAGCTGGGTAGCACAATGGATAGAGTGCCAAGCTTGGACTTGGGTTCCATAGGAGGCACCCATGTGGAAGAAGTCTGGGATCTATTTCTTGGAGAAGACATAATGCATTCTCCTACTCCATGAGTGGGAGCAACTTCATTCCATTGGCTACTTAGCTATAATTAATTAAAACTATAATTAATTAAAACTATTAGAATGGGACAGTTTCTCTTTTCCTGACAGCATCCAAAGGGGTGAAATTCCTCTTCAACCAAAGCTTAGACAGTATGCACTGAGTTGAGATGGGAGAAGGGCTACCCTGTGCTCTGAGAACTGAGCTTGGGGTTTGGTCTGCTTCATTTCTCATTTTCAGTTTTAGGTGCAGGTGTTAGAATCCCTGGTCAGGAACTCAAGTCCTGCAGTCCTTAAAGGTAGGATTCATCCAGGGGGCATATTGCTGCCACCCCAATAGGGAAAGACAAGTTCAAGGGAACTTTAGAGATAGAACTTGGTGAGACATATAGGAACTATGTTAAGCTGTCACCCTCATCCCCCTTCTCCTCTCTAGGGGGCATTATGCCCTTCAATGTGTTGGGAGGGGATTATTTGTAAAAAACTTTTTATTTTAATAATAAATTTCCACATGGGTTTTCTGAAGTTATATAATCCAAATTATCTCCCTCCATCTTCCCTCCTCACTCCTGGAGTTGGCAAGTAATTCAGTCTAGGTTATATATGTATTATCATGCAAAACATGTTTCCATATTATTCATTTTTGTAAGTGAATAATCTTATAAAACCAAAACCCTAAAATGGATACCCAAATAAACAAGTGATAAATCATATGCTTCCATCTGCATTCTTACTCCAACAGTTCTCTCTCTGGAGGTGGATAGCTTTTTCATGTGTCCCTCAGAATTGTCCTAGAATGACCATTGTGTTGCTGAGAGTAGCTAAGTCTTTCACATTTGATCATTCTACAATATTGCTGTTACTGTGTACATTGTTTTCCGGGTTCCACTTATTTCACTTTGCATCAGTTCAAGTAGGTCTTTCCAGCTCTTTCTGAAATCATCCTGTTTGTCATTCCTTATAGCACATCATTGTCATATACCACAATTTCAGCCATTCCCCAACTGAGGAACATCCCTATAGTTTCCAATTCTTTACCACCACAAAGAGATCACCTATAAATATTTTTGTACAAACAGGTCTTTTTCCATTTCTTGCTAAACCTTTGAAGTACATATTCCTCTTTAAAAACTAATCTGAATATTAAGTAGTTATATTGACCTAGGGTTGCAGGGGATTCCTATAATTGGAGGAATACAATTGGTGGGGTCTTGAACCAGTGGCAGGGACTAGACACCTCCACCTCCCTTAATGGTACCAGAAAGCCCCAGAAAAGGAGTTATGGTATGTAATGAACTTGGCCTTCAGACAGTAGAGGTCAGAGTACTCATTGGTACATAAGGGTTTTGAAAAGATATATTTTTACATTTTATTATTATCTTTAAAACCCTTGCCTTCCACCTTAGAATCAATACTATGTATTAGGTTCTAAAGCAGAGGAATGGTAAGGACCAGGTAATGGGGGTTAAGTGACTCGCCCAGGGGTTAGACAACTAGGAAATATCTGAGGCCATATTTGAACCCAGGATCTCTCATCTCTAGGCATGACTCTCAATCCACTGAGCCATCTAGTTGCCCCCATTTTCCATTAAAAAAAATAACATGCATTTATTTTCTCTCTTTCCCTCTCTCCTTCCCACCAGTAGAAAAACAAAAACAAAATCCTTATGACAACTATATATAGTTAAGCAAAATAATTCCCCTATTGGCCATGCTCAAAAATGTGTATGTCATTCTGCATTCTGTGTCTGTCCTCTCTTAGGAGGTGGGTAGCCTACTACATCATCAGTCCTCTGAAATTAGGATTGGGTAGCACTGGTTAGAATTCTTAGTTCTTCTAAGATTTAAGTAAGTTTCCATTCTGCTTCGGTAGAGAGAAACCATAAGCCCAGATTTTTAAAATAGTTATATTATTCCCAACATATTAGGAAAACATTAAACATATTTAGAAAGAACTAGAATACAAAAAGAATGTATTACATCAATAAAAACCTTTAAAATGTTACCATGTGTATAAAGCAGGTCTCTTTAAAAGTATTATCTTTAGCTAAATACTGAAGTTTGAGTCTTTACAATAGGCCCTTTAAATATACTTTCTTTGAAATTTATCTAATATGAGACCAAAATGAACTTAAGATTTGAAAAATAATTGTTCAATTGTGTCCTCTGCCACAGAGCCTGCTAGGAGCACTGTGGGTATCTACTATAACTAGAATCATTGTTCCTTTTAAGTCTTCCCAAACTCTTCAGTCTTGGAATGCTTTGAAAAGAATCTAAGAACCAGAAGACATGAATATTTTCTGGTCTATAAAATGACTCAGGAAGTATTTTGAGATTCCTTTTATTTATTTATTTTGTTGGTTTTAAAAAGTTGTCTTGGTCCAGGTCTGTACTGGAATAGGATGGGGAAGGCAGGTCATTTTCCAATAAATTCAGGCAGTGCAGATAGATAACAAACTCTTACTCTATTTTAACTACAGTTATATGAGAAAATGGGGAAGACACATCTTCTTTGTCTGAATTATCTGGACAATTGAAAATAAAAGGTTTCAGAATCAGCGATCTTTCATTGCACTAATCATTTGTTAAACATTTACTACGTGCCAAGAACTCTAATAAACACTAAGATTACAAAGAAAAAGAGAAAAAAATCCCTGCTGCCCTCAAGAAGCTTAAATTCTAATGGGATAAGAAACACACACACATATATGCATCTATAAGATAAATACATGTATCTGTATTCATGCATGCATATATACTAGGTGATGAACATACAGCCTAGATGGAAAGCAATCTTAGAGAAGGTGCTCACAGCTGGGGGAATCAGAAGGGTCTCCTGTAGAAGGCAGCAACTGAGCTGAGTCTTAAAGGAAGCCAAGAATTCTAGAAGACAAGTCAGGAAGGAAAGAATTCTCAGCAAGGGACAGAGCGAATGCAAGGTTAGTCAGTCAATAAATATTTATTAAGCACCAACTATGTGCTAAGCACTAGGAATACAAACACAAAAAAGACAGTGGCCTGAGTTCTTGCCCTCAAGGAGCTTACCATCTAATGAGGGAAAACAAAACACACAAATGGAAGTTGCAAAGGGGACAGAAGGAAGGATCAATACAAAAACCATCTTTTGGGGAGCAGCCTACCATGTTAGCCCTCCTGCCAAAGCTCAGAACTCCCTTTTGCAAGCAAGCCACCAGACTCAGCCTTCCTAGGAGCTGGGAGCTGAGGTGAAAGTGTCTTATCCCCAGGTTAATAGATGGTCCTTGGCAGTTTCTGCAGATGATCTGGTGATGAAGCTCTTTGATGGGTTGTTCCTTAAACAGTAGATATTCAGTTCATCCCTGGTTAAGGCTGACACCTGACTTATGAGACTAGAAAGATGTCCTCCACAGAAACAGGAAAGTTAGTAAGAGAGGAAGTGAGGAACGTTTAAGGGGAAAGAGAATGAATTCTATTTTAGATTTGTTGAGTTCAAAATATCTATGGGACACCCAATTTGAGATGTCCAATAGGCTGTTGAAGATGTCCACTGGAGATTAGGAGAAAGTTTAGAGCTAGATAAGAAGATCTGAGCATGGGTCTATCCGACCTCTACTTACTATTCCAGCTACCTCTCAGAATGAAGTTCTTTCAGCAGGAATGGGCGCTAACCATTGGGAGAATCAGGAAAAGTGTTCCATAAAGAGTTTTTGGAATGAGCTGAATGAGTTGTATGACAAAAGAGCACTGCTGCTGGAATCTAAGGCCAGTCCTGAGTTCAAATCTCATTTCTGTTACCTGCTGTGAGACTTGGGACTAATCTTGGGAAAAAGCTTCATCTCCCAAGCCCTCAGTATCCTCAGCTGTAAAATGGGAAGGTTGCACTAGAAATCCTTGTGATCCCTCCAGCTCTAGAGCCATGACCTCATGATCCTACCAATCTCTGATTGGTTCCTAGTGACTAAGACTGCCTATAGTTATTTCATTAACTGAGGCTAAAGAGGATAAACTCTTGTCAGAGGCAGCTGGCAAAACACAGAGTTTGGAGTCAGGAAGTCCTGACTTGAAATATGGTCTCATACAATTACTAGCTGTATGACCCCAGCAAGTCACTTAACCTCGTCAGCATAAAATGGGGATAATAATAGTGCCCACCTCTCAGGGCTATTGTGAGGATCAAATAGGATAATATTCGTAAAACATTTTGGAAACCCCAAAGTGCTAAAAAATGTTGTTTCTTCTTGTTTTTGTTGTTCTTCTCATCAG
The DNA here is from genome assembly GCF_016433145.1 of Gracilinanus agilis. Taxonomy (NCBI): domain Eukaryota; kingdom Metazoa; phylum Chordata; class Mammalia; order Didelphimorphia; family Didelphidae; genus Gracilinanus; species Gracilinanus agilis. The sequence goes on along the minus strand of NC_058133.1, from coordinate 27,883,614 downwards.
GCAATCATTTCTCTCTGGACCCTAATAGTAAGCTGTGAAATAGCTTGCCCCATTTTTCCTTTTGTCCCCATTCTTTTTTTCCCTTAGGCAACAGTGAAACAAAGGGGGCAGGTTCTACCATGCTAGAGTGGGTTCGAAAGGCTCATCCCTGGTAGGCTGACCACTTGGTGATAAGCATGGCAAGCTATGAAACAAATAAACACAAAGTGTCTCTCACCCCTGTGTAGCCCTCCCCCTATTCTGTTTCTACAGTGACAGTGGTAGTAGAGTGGTGAAAAGAGAGCAGAATGTGCTAAGAATCATGGTTTAAGATCATTTACATACTTTAACTTGGTTGATAGTACTTTAAATGTTAGATCTTTGTCTAAAGACAAGAATGGGCATATTATTAGAAGAAATGAATCATCTCAATCTAGGCATCCTTAAATGAGAAAGAAGAAAGAGGGAAGCTGTAAATCATTGGAAGGATGGCTCCCCTGGGATACCTTGGAGATGCAAAGAAAGGAGTCGATGGAATTGGTTTTACCCTATGCCCAAAGACAACAAACATTATTTCATGGAATATTAGGTTATCTCATATTCATAATAAATATTTACAAAAAGACCACCATAACATAATTCCATTTTGTGTGCAAACACTGATTGTAGAGAATGAAGAGGAAGAAAAGTTCTATGAAGAACTTTGTAAGAGTTGCCTAATTAAATCAACATACACTTTGATAAATGATAACTTGGAAGCAAGAGTGGGAATAGGCAAGGAGGTTGAGAAATACTTTAGAAAGCATAGTTAAGAAAGAATGAGGGAGACCAATGACTTGTAGACCACAAAGAAGTCACATGTCTTTGTATCATGAACACTTTCATAAAATTATTGATAAGCAACAGACAAAAAATAGGAAAGGGCTCATTATTGATTTAGAAGTCATCCCTAAATCAGCTCTCTATATAATCATGCCACTGGCTTGTCAGAGAAAGATCAGAATTGGAAAATATCTAGAAGACTAATTAATGAGAAAAACAATATTATGGCACACAATAAACATTTTAATCCTGAATTATTTAATCAAGTAATTGATAATGAAAAATGGATCGGATACAACATAAATTATATCATGATTAATTATAGTTCTATGCAGAAGTTTAAGTGATGTAACTCAGTTGTTACAATAAGACCAGAAGTCCCCAGAACAAGTTTGCTACATGTTTCAGGTCATGGCTTTACCTTGAAGTCCCAGGAATACTAAATCTTTGACTACCCAAGAGTAAACTTCTCTCCTTTCCATGTCCTATCTGTACATGTGCACAAAGTCTTTCTTGATTCTTATCCCCACCCCCCATTCTCCACTTCTCCCAGCTATCTTGTATTTATGCAGTATCTCTGTTCTAAATGTACTTATATATGTACATGTTGCTTACCAATAGGATATAAACTCCCTAAAAGTGAAGATTGTTTCATTCTTTGTATATGTATCCCTGGCATCTGGCACATAGTAGGTGCTTAATAAATGATTATTGTTGGATTAAGTGTCTCCCTTTTGAGCTCAAGTTCTATCACCAACTTCCCACTGAACAGAACCTTGATATCTCACTGTTATCTCAAACTCAACACATTCAAAACCCATTGTTCTTCTCAATTCCCCTATTTCTCTCCTTTTGAGGCAAAGAAATTAAGTGATTTGAATAGGGTCACACAGCTAGTAAGTGTCTGAAGGCTGGCTTTGAACTCAGGTCTTCTTGACTCCAGGATAAGCACTTTATCTACTGTGCTATCTAGCTGCCCCTTGATTCCCTTATTTTTCTCCTAGTTACTCAAGGTTTGCAACACTGAAGTCATCCGTGAGTTGTCATATTCTTCCTCACTCCCATATATTCATTCAGTTGCCAAGGCTTGTTAATTCTACTTCCACAATATCTCTCATCTCTATCCCCAAAGTAAAATAGAAAGAAAAAAATTAATTGAACTAATTAGGCAAACTAAGAGTTAGTTTTGAAAAATAAAACAGATAATCCATTAGGTAATTTTATTTTTAAAAAAGAGAAGGAAGAAAACCAAACTACCACTGTAAAAAAAATGAAAAAACTCACAACCAGTGAAAAAGAAATAAAAGCAATTATTAGGAGCTATTTTGCACAATTGCATGACTATAAAACTGATAATATAAATGAAATGGATGAATACTTACAAAAATATAAACTTCGCAGATGGACAGAACTAGAAAATAGAATACTTAAATAACATCTTAGAAAAAGAAATTGAACAAGCCACAAAGGAACTCCTAAAGAAATCCAAAATCAGATGGATTTAAAAGTGAATTCTACCAAAAATTTAAAGAACAGTAGCAGCTAGATGATTCAGTGGATCAAGAGCCAGCCCTAGAGATGGGAGGTCCTGGGTTCAAATTTGACTTGGATACTTTTCTAGCTGTGTGGCCCTGAGCAAGTCACTTAATCCCAATTACCTAGCTTACCACATTTATTAATACTTATATATTAATACTGGTATTCAGCATTAATTCTAAGACAGAAGGTAAGGGTTTAAAAAAAATATTCTATGTGTGTCCTTAACTTCTTTCTTATTGATTTTATGTTTAGGTTTATAATTTTGAGAGGAATAAACTGAAGTCCTCCACTAACATATATATACATATATTATATGTACAATATAATATATATTATATTATACTATTTTCTCCTGAAATTTATTTAACTTTTCCTTTAAGAATTCATATGCCGGGCAGCTGGGTAGCTCTGTGGAGTGAGAGTCAGGCCTAGAGACAGGAGGTCCTAGGTTCAAACCCGGCCTGAGACACTTCCCAGCTGTGTGACCCTGGGCAAGTCACTTGACCCCCATTGCCCACCCTTACCAATCTTCCACCTATGAGACAATACACCAAAGTACAAGGGTTTAAAAAAAAAAAAGAATTCATATGCCATCTGGTGCATAGATGTTCAGTATTGTTATCAATTAATGGCCACAGTACTTTTTGCAAAATGTAGTTTCCTTGTTTATCTCTTTTAATTAGGTCTATTTTTCCTTTTGCTTTATCTGAGATAATTGCTACCACTACCTTTTTTACTTCAATAAAGTATAATAAATTCTACTCTAGCACCGTTTTTTAACTCTGCTTATTTTGTTACTTCAAGTATGTTTTCTGTAAACATATTACTGGATTCTTGTTTCTAATCCTCTTCCTTTTTATGAGTGAATTTACCCTATTCACATTCATAGTTATAATTGATAGCTGTATATTTTACTCCAGCCTATTCTCTTATGCTTAAAAAATCAACAACAATTTATCTTCTATCTTAGAATGGATATTAAGCATAGGTTCTAAGGCAGAAGAGTGGTAAGGACTGGGCAACTAGAGTCAGGTGACTTGCCCAGGGTCACGCAGCTAGGAAGTATCTAAGGTCATATTTGTTTATATACTTTTCTTCTCTTTTTTCTCTCTTTAAAAATATGTTTGCTTTTGATTACTGACTCCCTTAGTTGCCCTCCATCTTAACTATCTCCTTCCTTTTCTCTTTCCCTTCTACTTTCTGTTTCTCTCACTTCTTTCTCTCCCATATTCTATTGGGCAGCCTATAGTCTAGCGCAGTGATGGGCAAACTATGGCCCCCAGGCCAGATGCGGGCCCCCTGAAATGTTCTATCCAGCTGTGCAACATTATTCCTAATCTGACCAATACAACCAGTAGGATACAATACAATGAAACTTCAGAAGAGTTGCCTTAGAAATAGACAGACAGATGAGCATTTCCTTTCCTTTGGCCCTCTCTTTAAAAAGTTTGCCTATCACTGGCCTAGAAAATTGCCTGGTGGCACTGAGAGGTTAAGTGAATTGCCTGTAGTCACACAGCTATAAGTCAGTGCAAACTTGAATACAGATCTTTTTGGCTACACGACTGATCCTTTATTCACCATATCACTCTATAACCATGGCAATAAGACAAGAGAAGGAATTTAAAATAATAATCATACAAAAAGGAGAGATAGACTTCTATTAATGATTTACTAAGAAGACTCCAGACAACTAGTTAAGAAATAACCAAGGTGATTAATAAAATAGTAGGATACAAAATGAATCAATGAAAACAACTGAATTTCTGTAAATAAAGAAAAGTACCATACCAGCCTATGTTTAGCCAGCATTTCTGTGCTTCGCATGTTACTTCATTTGATCCTCCTAATAACTCTATACCATTCTTATCCCCATTTTACTAATGAAGAAACTGAGGCTGAGTGAGCTTAAATGACTTGTGTAGGATTTAAATTAATATCCAACACTCCAAGAATTATATTTTATAGAGTTTATTAATAATCACTTGAAGTAGAAGGAATAAAAAGGAAATAGAAGTAAAAAAAAACCTAATTATTTAACAAAATTAAGACCAGGTGACTAAGTTCTCCTTGCCTGTTTAAAAAGCCTGCTCCATCAAAACTGCAACAGGAAGAGAAGAGAGCAAGAGGTAGAGGTACACCAAATTTATATCCTCTCTACATCAGCATGTAATGTGAGAAGAGTGGGGTGCTGGGAATTGTAGTTTTTAGGGTAACAGATTCTAATTACACACTTGCAGGGATCAAATAGGTAGTAAGTGTTTGGGATAGGATTTAAACTTAAAACTCCCAGGCTCCAAGTTCAAAATGAAATCCACTGAAACACCTGTTTGTCAAATGTATTGAAAACCTAACACAAAGGACTTTAAACTAAAAGGGATGGGGGAAGAAGACTTCCTATGTCCATCCTTTAAGTTAAAAGCTATAGAATGTTGCCAAACCCAGTAGTAAATCCTATTACCTCTTAGTGTGAACACATTTATCTGTGCATAGATCCATGTCTAAAGTTTAGGAAATAAATAAGAATTTGGGGGTTTACTGGTATATTAAGAAGGTATACTAAAGACCTGGAAAAAAAGGGAATGACCATCAAGCTGAACAAATCATAGTACATTAGCATAATGGAATATTACATTTTAAAAAATAATAAAAGAGACCATCTCAGAGAATACTGGGAAGATTTATGTTAACTGAAACAAAATGGAATAAGCAGAATCAGGAGGACAAATTATACAGTAACAGCAAGATTGTAAAGATAATCAACTTTGAAAGACTTGGTAACTTTGATCAACACAACAACTCAGCATAATTCTTGATAAAACATGTTACCCACCTCCAGAAAGAGAACTATGGATTCACAATGAGGACTGAAATGTATTTCTTCTCATTCTTTCTACTTTTGAACATGACTAATGAGGCAATTTGTTTTGTACAACTAGACATATTTGCAAGGAGTTTTTTTCCCCTTGCCTTCTCAATGGATAGGGAAGGGAGAAAGGGGGAAAGAATTCAAAAATGCAAAGAAAATTAAATTGAATTACTGAGAAAAAATTTTTCTAAAAAAATAAATGAGATATACCATTCAACAATAATCAACTAAGACTTAGTGGCACATAGTATGAAAAAGACAGGAGAGAGAAGTGACAGTTTTTTTCAAGGTGTTGGGCATGGAGGATTGGAAGAAAAATGTCATTACAGACCAGATAAGGCAAACTTTTTTTTTAAACCCTTACCTTCCATTTTGGAGTCAATACTGTATATTGGCTCCAAAGCAGAAGAGTGGCAAGGGTAGACAATGGGGGTCAAGTGACTTGCCCAGGGTCACACAGCTGGGAAGTGTCTGAGGCCAGATTTGAACCTGGGACCTCCCATCTCTAGGCCTGGCTCTGAATCCACTGAGCTACCCAGCTGCCTTCAATGCAAACTTTTAAGGGGAAATTACTTTGTTGGAGGGAAGATGTTCAATCAATGAACATTTATTAATCATCACCAGTTCCACGCTATACACTGTGCTAGGTGCTAGGGATACAAATACAAAGAATGAAAAAATAATGCTTGATTTAATTCAAATAAATGTTCATTGAACTGAATTGAATTAGTTCAAAATATATTAAAACTAAGGCAATTCCAGGACTTCTTAATAGATGTTTAGTGAAGTACTTAGAAATAGAAAACCAGAATTCAAGTGGAATGTCAAAAATAGAATTATAGTTTTGAATGTCAACTAGAGTTGACAAATAGTTATTAAGGGTATGTAATTCAGTGAAATTTCTTCTATCCTCTGTCAAAGATCTCATTTAAAATCAAATTAAAATTAGTTGAATCTTTTTCAATATTTATACATGTTCCTTTGCTCCTCAGTCACTCTTTATCCCTTTTTTAAAGTGTCCTTTTTGATTACCAAAACAAGCTAGTTCACTTCTTTTTCTTCCAATCATTAGTCTAGGTAGGGATTGGCAGCGATATCTTCTTTAACTATAAACATGCATTGCTTTCATCCAAAATAAACAAATGAGCCTGTACCTGTGTGTTGACATATCATGTAAGGAAAAGTGAATTAGTTACTCTGAACAACGAATCACTAGACATAGAAGAAAGTTGAGTTCAAACCTAAAGCTCTCACTCCCTTTTCTACTGCAAACTATCCCTATTGATCAAAGTACAGAGCCTCCAGTTTGGTGGTCCTTTTTCTCTTTATTGTTCCCAGTTAGCAATCATTCCATAACTACTAGATCTTGCTGCTTCCATATTTTCTATTTCTGTACTTTTCTGGCCTATGCTTCATATCCTTAGGTCTAAGCACAAATGTTTGTGCTAATGAGAGGCCATTGGAAATTTAGAAATAGAATATGGCCTTAGGTTTTTATGGCTCCAAATAGAGAAGCTTATTCATTTACATGGGGCAGCGGATAAAGAATAGGGGCTAGAGTCAGAAGAATTCATCTTTCTGAATTCATATCTGACCTTAAATACTTACCAGCTGTGTGGACCTGAACAAGTCATTTAACCCTGTTTGCCTCAATTCCCTCATCTGTAAAATGAGCTAGAGAGGGAAATGGCAAAATCACTCCAGTATATTTGCCAAGAAAATCCCAAATGGAGTCATGATGAGCTGGACATGACTGAAACAACTGAACTACAATTTATTACACATATTACCTCTTCAGTTGAGATTCTTCAGCTGAATTAATATAAATACTTATGAGAATAGAGGAAATGGCATATCTAGTGTATACTCTGCCCTGGTTAGAACATATTTAGAACAATCTGTTCATAGAATCATAGACTCTCAAAGTTGGAAAGCCCGCTGAGGACATCTAGTCCAAAGAGATCACGTATGTTGAGAATTCTGAGGACTAGTGGTTAATCTGCATGGCTGGTGGGATTTGAATATCTCTATGTCATTTCTCTATTTTATCAATTACATAATTCAACCAGTATGACACTATGCAAATGCTTGCTTTTAGTAGTTATATTAGTATTCTTATGGGGCAATCCATTATATCCCAAGGAATCTCAATATAAGGATAGCTATAAAGATTAGGAAGATTTTCTTCACACTAAGGAAGAAGCTTCTTCTCTATGACTTCCTTCCTTCACTTTTTGTTCTACTGTCCAGAACCAAACAGAGAAAAGCTAATTCCTCTCTAAACTCTAAGAATAAATCTCATTGAGTCATCCATCAACTACCAGATCCACTCAAAGTTAAATGATAAGATTAAGAAACTAAACCCGTAACTAGGTAAGAAACTATTTCAATGAATCAAAGACTTTAGACTAAGTGTAAAAAGTCTTTGATCAAAATCAGATGTCTTTGAAAGCTATTAAATGAACTATCATAACTCTATACAGGAAGTTTGTTTCAACCAGCTAAGGAAATTTGTTTACAACCTATGGGACTGCTATAAAAATGGCAGCTGGTTGGTACTGAGAACTCTGAGGAACATAACAGCTAAACTTGGAGAAAGAATTGGGGAGGGGCAGTAGAGAGAAGAAGGCATGAAGCAAAGTCCCAGATACTGGTTTTGTAGAAAATATAGGTAAAGGTAATGGAGGGCACCAAGGATATTATAATAAAACTAAGTGATTGTGGGTACACACACTGGGGTTTAGGAGAGACTGGACCAGGATGGAAAGACCAGAGTTTACTGGATTCACACAGGAATGGCAGTTGGTCTTAACTGTCACTCAGCTTCCCCTAGGCCAGAGTCTAGAAACAAGCAGGCAAGGTAAAAGGGATTAAGAGGTTTTAATTATATTCAACTAAAAGGTGGGATAGGGATTTCTACTCTAAAACCTTAAAACCTAATGACAAAACTCACAGGGAAAGGGGAGGATTTCCCTACACTAACTTAGTGACCTAAACAGACAGGGCCCAAGGAGCTGTAATGGAGTCTCTGGGTGACTGCCTCAGACTTGGTCCTGCCAGGCTTGAGCAGCACAGCTAAGGGCTGATGTGGCTTTGGGGTTCTCACTGTAATCCACCAATGATCTCTGGATGCCAAGAGCCAAGGTGGTCTCAGGTATCAAGTTGAGAGGGTGTGCTTGAGAAACTGTCCACCGGATCCCAAACTTCTCCTCTTCCCTTGGTACTACACTGTAGATCTTGTCCTCTTTGCAAGATGCCACCACCACACAGGATCCCAGGGAAATCAGGATGCAGGGTGTCCTTTACTCTGAGATCTCCCAGGGCTAACCACAGTTTGTGCCAACCCCTAATGGAGTCCCTCTCAAAGCACAAGTCACTTCTTCCTGCTCCTTCATTCCATCTTGGAATTCCCAGCTCCAGCTCCTTCCTGCTAGGTACACCTTAATTCTTAATTAATAACTACCTAATCTTCCTCACAACAGTTTCAACCACAGTTTCCTCCACCAAAACCCTTCCCCCACACACATACTTCATTAATGAAACCTTGTGAATTTCAAAAGAAGGATTTAGACCTTTCCCTTAATATCCTAGCAGCATCCCTAAATAGCTGATGGCAGCCAAGTCTCGATCAAGAGCCCAGGACAGACTATACACACATTCAAAATTCTATCTACAAAAAGGCAGCAAAAACCTGTATCTAAGAAGAACATCATGAAGACTGGCAAAAGGACATCCAGGAATATGAGCTCTTAAAGTTATTTAAGCCCACTTTCCCCTAAATTCTGGATGACAATATATTATAGACTTTTGAGAGAGAAATATTTGTGCCAATATTATTGAATATCCTTTTCTGAAAACAGTCTGACTAATTAATATCACCTTAGAATCAATGAGGAGAAGGGGTCTCAGAAGCAAACCCATACCCTCAAAGCTACCCCTAGTGTTTTGAGGGGCAGTAGTGGCTATATTCTGGGACCTCAGTGCAAGTAGGAGTCCAGATAAGGACACCAAGATGATGTGCACTTCATTATTACACTTGGAGGCAGCTATCATGTCTCCCCTAAATCCCTTCTTTTCCATTCTAAACATCTTCAGGTCTTTCATCTTTTCATACTTATATGGTAGATCCTATATACCCTTACTTGGATTCACTGTTTCAACAAAATCCTTGCTAAAATGGAGTAACCAGAAGTGAACACAATATTGTAGATGTGGTCTGATGAGGGCAGAGAACATCAGCCTTATCACACCCTCTATTCTTCTTGTATACACCTTCTATTTGTGGCTTAATGCTACATTATATATTTTTCACTGACATATTATACTGTTAATTCACATAGTTTATAATCTCAGGATTATTCTGGTAAATGTTTAACAATTGGCTCTCAAAAAAATGTACAGAAGACACACTTTTAAGTTATTTTTGCTTTATTAACATTTTCTCCATCACTCTCTTAAGTCTAGAAAATCAACAAAACAGTTTAAATGAAGCCCTGATTCATTGTTGTTGTTGTGTCATCCTTTGCCCATTTCTTAGGTGTAAATTTTCACACAGAAAATTTAACAGTCAGTTCTCAGAAATGGGGTTAAGGCTGGGTCCAGATACTCCTGTTCAGTCCTTTAGTTGTTTTTCAGACAAACTAATATCTAGTCACCTTTCTCCTACCTTTGATAATTTCTTGTAATATGATGTCTAGATTATTTTTTTGGTTACGACTTCCAGGCAGTTCAATAATACTTAAATTATTTCTCCTTGTAGGTCAGTTGTTTTTTCAATGAAATATTTCGTATTTTCTTCTATTTTTTATTTTGTTTTATTGTTTCTTGATGTGTTGTGAAGTCATTAGCTTCTATTTGCCTAATTCTAATTTCTAAAGAATGAATTTCTTTCATGATCTTTTGATCCTCCATTTTCATTTGGTCCATTCTAACTTTTCATGAAACTCTTTTCTTCATTACATTTTTTGGCCTCTTTTTCCAGTTGACCAATTTTGCTTTTTAAGCTATTATTTTCTTTTTGCATTACTTTCATTTCTTTTCCCCATTTTTCTTCAACCTATTTTATTTGATTTTTAAATTCCTTTTTGTATTTTTCCAGCTCTTAAGACCAGTTTCCATTTGTCTTATAAGTTTTGCATGTAGTTGCTTGGATCTCACTTTCCACTGTTGATTGTGCACTTTGCTCTTTTTTTGCCATAGGAATTTTTAACAGTTAAGAGTTTCTTTTTCTATTTGCTCATATTCCCAGCTTTTTTGCCTGTAGACTAGGAATTCTGAAAGCTGCTGATTCCATTTCCTCTGCTGCTGGCTTGTAGCACTGGACACTATGAGCTATTTGGCCCTGGGCCTGTCTTTACCATAGCCCAGGTTTGAAAGGGCCAAGTACTATGGACTTCTGACCCTCAGGGTGGGGTGGTGCCAGGGTCTGGGACTCCAAGAGTGGGTCAAGGGTGGGTCTAGAGTGCTCTATTGTTGGTATAGCCCAGGTTCCAGGATCCTGAAGTTGGCTCATGCCCAGGTTCAGAACCTGGCACAGTAGGTGTGTGTGGGGTGTCAGCCAGCACTCCTTTGTGTGCATTTTTGCTTCTGGTTTCCCCTTATCCCATGAAAATCAACCTCCGCCCCTCTGCCTATCTTTCAAGTTGTATTCAGTGGGAGAATCCCCCAACTCTGTCTTGCTATTGGTTTTTGACTCCTGTTGTTTTGAGGCACTTTTAAAAGATCGGTTTGGAAGGATTATCAGGGTGGTTTCAGCTTTCCCTGCTACTAAGCCACCATCAACAACTGAAACCTAATGCTGTGAAATTATAATAAGCAAGCTTTGTCCTCAAGAAATGATCTGAGAATTTACTTCTTTCCTTTCTTTGAATAAGTAGGAGCCTATAGGTGTAGAATACTGCATATAATGTTGGACTGAACTGATGTGTTGGGTAGTTTTGCTGAACTATATTTTTGTCCTCCTCTGTTTTACATTTTGTTAGAAAGGATGGGTCTTTGGGAGGGGAGGAAGGTAGGATATTTTTGGAAATGAAGGAAATATAAAAAGGAAAAATTAAAGTTAAAACTACAACCTAGAATTTTGCTAGTGTTTGTACTCTCTTCTCTATTTTTTGAAAACTGGGACATTGTACCTCATTAGCCCTGTGGGACCTCTCCCATTCTCTACAATCTTAAAGATCACTGATATTGGCTTAGCAATCATACTGCCAACTTTTTTTCAAAACTCTAGAATTAAGTTTCTCTGAGCTCAGTGATTTGAACTCAACAAGGGCTTCTAAACACTCTCAACTATTTCCCTGCTTATCTTATTTTTGAATAGTCATATTTATTTCATCCTTTTTAGTCTAAAATTCATTCTCATTGGTAAAGAGAAACAAAAAAGAGTTGAGTAGTTCTGTCTTCCCCAGGTCTTTATTCTCTGATCCTGCCCAAGAGGTGGCATGGTCCTTCAAGAAGGGTAGCAGGAACACTAAAACTGAGAATGAACTGAAGCTGGCAATAAATACTAAAGACAACAGAAATTGTTTTAAAAGCTAGAATGTACTGGGTTTGTACCCCAAAGAGATAATAATGAAAAATACTTGTACAAAAATATTTATAGCCACACTTTTCAAGGTGGCAAAAAATTGGAAAATGAGGAATGACTGAACAAATTGTGGTATCTGATGGTGATGGACTACTATTGTGCTGTAAGGAATGATGAACTGGAGGAATTCTGTATAAACTGGAAGAACTTCCATGAACTGATGTAGAGTGAAATGAGCAGAACAAAAAGAACATTGTACACAGAAAGTGAAACATTGTGTAACAATCCAATGTAATGATTTTGCTACTAGTAGCAATGCAATGATCAAGTATAATTCCAAGGGACTTATGAGAAAGAACACTATCCACATAAAGAGAAAGAATGTGGGAGTAGAAATGCAGAAGAAAAACACAAGACTTATCATTGGTATATATGGGTATATGATTTGGGGTTTTGGCTTTAAAAGATCACTCTACTGCAAAAATGAATAATATGGAAATAGGTATCAAGTGATAACATTTGTATAACCCAGTGGAATTGCTTATTGACTCCAGGAGGAGGGAGAGAAGAGGGGAGGGAAAGAAAATGAAGTATGTAAACATGGAAAAATATTTTTAAAAATTAAAATTAAAAAAATAAAATAAAAGCTAGAGTGTAAAAAAAGGAAAAAGGAAGGGATAGGATACCACTTGGGCAGGATCAGCAGTGCATAGCTCTTGAAAGCCACCCATTTCTCCTAAGTGAACTTCTGTAGAACTTTAGGTCATGAAATCCTACCAATCCTTTTTCTGAAGTCTTTGAAATCTGCTTTCCCCAAATCCAGGGCACATCAGCTATGCCTACCATTCTTCTCTGCTCTCACTAATTCTGAATGGAATGGTCACTTCCTCCCAAGATTCTCAGAATTTCTACTTCATGAACCAGTTCTTCCTAGATGATCAGAAGGGTCTACTATAAGTTCTCTTGTTGTTTTTCTTTCCATTTTTTAGAGGACATACTTATCATGAAAGCAAGCCAAGACACCTTTTTTTTTTTCAAATTATTAAACATTGTAACATGTGTCCTTGTTCAGGGTCTATTTCCAAATTGTTGATAGTTGCATTGGTGTGGTAGTTTCGAGTCCACATCCCCAATCATGTCCACCTCAGCCCATGCATTCAAGCAATGTTTATCTTATATGTTTCCTCTCCTGCAGTCCTCCCTCTGAACGTGGGTAGCGTTCTTTTCCATAAGTCCCTCAGAATTGTCCTGTGTCATTGTATTGCTGCTGGTACAGGAGCCCATTACATTCAATTTTACCATAGTATATCTGTCTCTGTGTACAATGTTCTTCTGGCTCTGTTCCTTTCGCTCTGCATCAGTTCCTGGAGGTCTCTCCAATTTGCTTGGAATTCCTCCAGTTTATTATTCCTTTTAGCACAATAGTATTCCATCACCACCATATACCACAATTTGTTCAGCCATTCCCCAATTGAAGGACATACCCTCATTTTCCAGTTTTTTGCCACCACAAAAAGTGCGGCTATAAATATTTTCATACAAGTCTGTTTATCTGTGATCTCTTTGGGGTACAAACCCAGCAATGGTATGGCTGGATCAAAGGGCAGGCATTCTTTTATAGCCCTTTGAGCATAGTTCCAAATTGCCAGCCAGAATGGTTGGATCAGTTCACAACTCCACCAGCAATGCATTAATGTCCCAATTTTGCCACATCCCCTCCAGCATTCATTAC
>NC_058133.1:27869487-27869750 GCF_016433145.1 Gracilinanus agilis | reverse complement strand
AAATTGCCAGCCAGAATGGCTGGATCAGTTCACAGCTCCACCAGCAATGCATTAATGTCCCAATTTTGCCACATCCCCTCCAACATTCATTACTCTCCCCTTCTTTCATTTTAGCCAATCTGCTAGGTGTGAGGTGATACCTCAGAGTTGTTTTGATTTGCATTTCTCTAATTATTAGAGATTTGGAACACTTTCTCATGTGCTTATTGATACTTTTGATTTCTTTACCTGAAAATTGCCTATTCATGTCTCTTGCCCATTTA
>NC_058133.1:27810786-27869403 GCF_016433145.1 Gracilinanus agilis | reverse complement strand
ATTTTGTAATTTTCTCTAACTCTTGCTTGGTTTTAAAGTCTTTCCTTTCCCACAGATCTGACAAGTAAACTATTCTGTGTTCACTTAACTTGTTTATAGTTTCCCTCTTTATATTCAAGTCGTTCACCCATTCTGAATTTATCTTGGTGTAGGGTGTGAGATGTTGATCTAGACCTAATCTCTCCCATATTGATTTCCAAATTTCCCAGCAGTTTTTGTCAAATAGTGGATTCATGTCCCAAAAGTTGGGCTCTTTGGGTTTATCATACACTGTCTTGCTGATGTCATTTACCCCAAGTCTATTCCACTGATCCTCCTCTCTATCTCTTAGCCAGTACCATATTGTTTTAATGACTGCTGCTTTATAGTATAGTTTAATATCTGGTACTGCTAGGCCCCCTTCCTTCACATTTTTTTTCATTATTTCCCTTGATATTCTTGATCTTTTGTTATTCCAAATGAAATTTGTTATAGTTTTTCCTAATTCAGTAAAGAAGTTTTTTGGTAATTTGATAGGTATGGCGCTAAATAGGTAAATTAATTTGGGTAGGATGTTCATTTTTATTATGTTAGCTCGTCCTACCCATGAACAATTAATGGCTTTCCAATTGTTGAGGTCCAGTTTTATTTGTTTGGAAAGTGTTTTGTAGTTGTTTTCGTATAATAGCTGTGTTTGTTTTGTTAGATTGATTCCCAAGTATTTTATATTGTCTAGGGTGATTTTAAATGGTGTTTCTCTTTCTACCTCTTGCTGCTCTAATGTGTTGGAAATGTATGGAAATGCTGATGATTTATGTGCATTTATTTTGTATCCTGCCACTTTGCTAAAGTTGTTGATTATTTCTACCAGCCTCTTAGTTGATTCTCTAGGATTTTTTAAGTAGACCATCATATCATCTGCAAAGAGTGATAGCTTAGTCTCCTCATTGCCTATTTTGATACCTTCAATTTCTTTTTCTTCTCTAATTGCTATTGCTAGTGTTTCTAGTACTATGTTGAATAATAGAGGTGATAATGGGCATCCTTGTTTCACTCCTGATCTTATTGGGAAGGCTTCTAATTTATCCCCGTTGCATATAATGCTTGTTGATGGTTTTAGGTATATATTGTTTATTATTTTTAGGAAGGGTCCTTCTATTCCTATACTTTTCAATGTTTTCAATAGCAATGGATGCTGTATTTTGTCAAAGGCTTTTCCAGCATCTATTGAGATAATCATGTGATTTTTGTTTGTTAGACTGTTGATATGGTCAATTATGTGGATGGTTTTCTTAATGTTGAACCATCCTTGCATTCCTGGTATAAATCCCACCTGATCATGGTGGATGATCTTCTTAATTACTTGCTGGAGTCTCTTTGCTAATATTCTATTTAAGATTTTTGCATCTATGTTCATTAGGGAGATTGGTCTATAATTTTTTTCTCTGTTTTTGGTCTACCTGGCTTTGGGATCAGTACCATGTTTGTGTCATAAAAGGAATTTGGTAGGACTCCTTCTTTGCTTATCATATCAAATAATTTGTATAGTATTGGGATTAGTTGCTCTTTGAATGTCTGATAGAATTCACTTGTGAATCCATCAGGTCCTGATGATTTTTTCTTAGGGAGTTCTTTAATGGCTTGTTCAATTTCTATTTCTGATATGGGATTATTTAGGTATCCTATTTCTTCTGCTGTTAATCTAGGCAATTTACATTTTTGTAAATATTCATCCATATCTCCTAAATTGTTATATTTGTTGCCATATAATTGGGTGAAATAGTTCTTAATGATTGCCTTAATTTCCCCTTCATTATAGGTGAGGTCTCCCTTTTCATCTCTAATACTGTCAATTTGGTTTTCTTCTTTCCTTTTTCTTATTAGATTGACCAGTATTGTGTCTATTTTATCTGTTTTTTCAAAATACCAGCTTCTAGTCTTATTTATTAATTCAATAGTTCTTTTACTTTTGATTTTATTAATTTCTCCCTTAATTTTTAGTATTTCTAATTTAGTTTTCATCTGGGGGTTTTTAATTTGCTCGCTTTCTAATTTTTTGAGTTGCATACCCAATTCATTAATCTCTGCCCTCCTTAATTTGTTAATATATGCACTCAAGGATATAAATTTCCCCCCGAGTACTGCCTTGGCTGCATCCCAAAGAGTTTGGTAGGATGTCTCATCATTGTCATTCTCTTCAATGAAATTATTGATTGTTTCTATGATTTCTTCTTTGACAATTTGGTTTTGGAGAATCATATTGTTTAATTTCCAATTGGTTTTTGATTTGCCTGTCCAGGTGCCCTTACTGATTATTATTTTTATCGCATTATGATCTGAGAAGGTTACATTTATTATATCTGCTCTTTTGCATTTGTTTGCCATGATTCTATGCCCTATTACATGGTCAATCTTTGTAAATGTACCATGTGCTGCTGAAAAGAAGGTGTATTCTTTTTTGTCCCTATTTATTTTTCTCCACATATCAATTAAATCTAATTTTTCTAGGACTTCATTCACCTCTCTTACCTCTTTCTTATTTATTTTTTGGTTTGATTTATCTAGATCTGAAAGAGGAATATTTAGATCTCCCACTATTATGGTTTTACTATCTATTTTCTTCTTGAGCTCTGCCAGTTTCTCCTTTATGAATTTGGATGCTATACCACTTGGTGCATATATATTGAGCAGTGTTATTTAATCATTGTTTATACTGCCTTTAATCAGGATGTAATGACCTTCCCTATCTTTTTTAATCATATCTATTTTTACTTTGGCTTTGTCAGAGATCATGATAGCCACTCCTGCCTTCTTTTTCTCATTTGATGCCCAAAAGATTTTGCTCATACCCTTAACTTTGAACTTGTGTGTGTCTACCTGCCTCATATGTGTTTCTTGTAGAGAACCTATGGTAGGATTTTGGTTTCTGATCCACTCTGCTATTTGCTTCCATTTTATGAGTGAGTTCATCCCGTTCACATTCAGAGTTACAATTGTTAGTTGTGTATTCACTGACAATTTTGTATCCTCCCCTAGACCCACTCCTTCTTCTTACACTATTTTCTTTTACACCAGTGGTTTGCTTTCAGCCGGTATCCCTTATCCCCTCCCTTGATTGACTTCCCTTTCTGCCCCCTCCCTTGTTATTCCCCTCTTTTTGTTTTTTAAAGACCAAATGAATTCCCTCCCCCTTCTTCTCCCCTCCCTTTTTTTGGCCTCCCCACTCCCCTGCTCCCTTTGGTTTATCCCTTCTGACTTTCTCAGTAGGGTTAGATAGAGTTTTTTATCCGGATGGATAATAAAGCTACTCTTCCTTCTCTGGGTTGATTACACTGAGAGTAAGGTTTGATTATGCTCTCTTCCTCTCCTTCTTATGGTAGTATTTATCCCCTCCCCTTCCTATGCCCTCTTTGTGTATAATAGAGTATCTTATTTTTCTTATTTACTCAGATTTTTCTTGGTGTCCCCTACTATTCCCCCCCTCTTTCCCACCCCCCATGTCATCTTAGACCATTTAGTATCCTGTCCTCTCCCTATGAATTATTCTTCTGGTTGCTATAATAGTGAATATTATAATAGTGTATAGAGTTCACTACAGAGAATTATACATAGCATTTCTCCACCTAGTAATACAGATAATTAGATCTTATTTATGCCCTTAAAGAGTCAAGCTTAAAATATTATGAGTTTTCTTTCTTTTCCCTCTGTTTCTTATTTACCTTTTCATCTTTCTCTTGATTTTTGTGGTTGAGTGTCAAACTTTCCATTTAGTCCTGGTCTCTTTTGTGCAAAAACTTGGAATTCTTCAATTTTGTTGAATGCTCATACTTTCCCCTGAAAGTATATGGTTAGTTTCGCTGGGTAGTTGATTCGTGGCCGAAGGCCCAGCTCTCTTGCCTTTCTGAATATTGTATTCCAAGCCTTGAGGTCTTTTAGCGTTGAGGCTGCCAGATCCTGTGTGATCCTTATTGGTGCTCCTTGATATTTGAATTGTCTCTTTCTGGCTTCTTGTAAGATTTTTTCTTTTACTTGAAAGCTCTTCAATTTTGCTATTATATTTCTGGGTGTTGACTTTTCTGGGTCCAGTGTAGAGGGTGATCTATGGATCCTTTCAATGTCTATATTGCCCTCTTGTTGTAGAACTTCAGGGCAATTTTGCTGAATAATTTCTATTAATTTCTGCCTTTTCTGGAAGACCAATGATTCTCAAGTTGTCTCTTCTCGACCGGTTTTCTTGGTCTGTCACTTTCTCATTGAGATATTTCATGTTTCCTTCTATTTTATCAGTCTTTTGACTTTGTTTATTTGTTCTTGTTGTCTTGAGAGATCATTGGTTTCTAAATGTTCGATTCTAGCCTTTAAGGACTGGTTTTTGGCTATAATCTTTTGGTTTTCGGCTTTAATGTTTTGGTTTTCCTTTTCAATCTGGTCATTTCTGGTCTTCAGTTGGCTTGTATCACTTTCCAATTGTGAAATTCTGCCTTTTAAACTGTTATTTTCTTGCCAGATTTCTTCCATCTTCCTCAGCATTTCATTTTTGAACTCTTCAATAGCTTGTGACCAGCTTTCATTTTTTGGGGGAGGTTTGGATTTTTGTTTTCCCTCCTCTGTTGTCTGGATTTTCTCTGTGTAGAAGTTGTTGAGTGTTCCAGAGTTTCTCTTTTTTTTTTTTTTTAAACCCTTGTACTTCGGTGTATTGTCTCATAGGTGGAAGATTGGTAAGGGTGGGCAATGGGGGTCAAGTGACTTGCCCAGGGTCACACAGCTGGGAAGTGGCTGAGGCCGGGTTTGAACCTAGGACCTCCTGTCTCTAGGCCTGACTCTCACTCCACTGAGCTACCCAGCTGCCCCTAGAGTTTCTCTTGATAGTCTTTTTCTTCTGGACTTCCCTATTGCTTGCCATCGTTAGCCCCGCCCCTTTTTCGCTTTGTCTTCGCACTCAGGGTCTGCCTGAGCCTTCCAAGCTCCCGGGCGCTCCGGTCTCCTTGTCCTCAGGGTCAGGCCTCCTGGTAGATCCCGGTCTGCCCCTCTGCCCGAGGCTCCTTCAGCAGTCTTTGGGGCTGCTTCCACAGCTGCGCTCAGGTCCACACGGGGTCCTCACTGGAGATCCAAGCCTGGGCTGGAGATAGTTATTCAATTCTAGGGCTCTGCCTTTGCCTGCGCAGATGCTCCTAGGGCACTGCCTTCACCCCCACAGAAGCTAGGGAAAGTCCCTGGGCTGGAGATCTTTATTCGAACCTGAGGCGATGCCTTCAGCGCTTGGGAAAGTCCGTGTTTTAGAGGCCTTTGTCCTGGCCCCAAGGTGGTGCCTTCACCCACGTGGTCGCAGGAAAGTCCGTGTGCACCCCCCAGCCACTAGGTATAAGCCCAGGAACAAGCCCCGGGGCTGCCAGTGATTATCTGGTTGCCCCAGTCCTGTTTTCACTCTTGTGCATTGGCGTTGGCGTTGTGCGAGGTGTGTGGTGTGGGGGGTGGGGGAGGGGCTTCTTCCTCTCCCATTTTAGTGAGAGCTGTTTCACCCCTTTATAGTGTGGAAATGCCCCAATTCTGCATACCTTCAATGCTGTGCCCTGTTGTGGGGTTCCTTTGTTCATCTGGACTCATTTTTATTTCCCCTTGAGGAGTCCTGTATGCTTCTGTCAGGAGAGATCGAGCAGCTGCTCCTTACTCTGCGGCCATCTTAACCCGGAACCCAAGACACCTTTAATTGCTCTCCTTTTGTTGGCAAGAACTCTAGAAGATGTCCAGATCACTGAAATATTTGTTTACTACTGTTCTAGGTATCATTTATTCAGAATTGTGTTGACAAATTGGCATGTTTCCTGGGGAGGAGGGGGTGAAAGATTGGGAAGCTCATCCAGACCAAGGTCTATAAGAATGGCTGAAGAAATTGGTAATGCCTAGCTTGGAGAAGAGGAAACTTGGAGGGGATAAGATTCCTGACCTTTAGTATTAGAAAGGGAATAGGAATTAAACCTGTTCTACTTGGCCCAAAAGAGCACAACTTTTAATGACAGATGGACATTACCAAGAGGTGATGTGAGGAAAAAATTCCCAATACTTAGAGATGTCTGAAAGTTGTTGATCCTGACTAATCACCTAGAGAAGATTCAGGAGAAGTAATGTCTACTTAGACATGAATTGAAAGAGATGACCTCTGAGATCTCTACCAACTTTAATGTTCCATGAACATGGAGATGAGAACCTGTTCTTTCTATTGCATTAAATTAACTGGTATAAATTAAATTAAGTGACAAACTTTGTGTAATAGGGATGTGGGGGGGGGTCTTCACATAGGACACCTGGGATGGTATTTCTCACATAGCATATCTTACATAATTGACATAGCTATAAAGACAGAGAAGGCTATGGCACATTTATAAGCATTCTGTAATTGATTCTGATTAGCTAACCATGTGGTAAATGGGCAGTTCTTTGGCTGCTGGGAGGGATGGTCTCTTCAACTCATTGTTTTCAGCTGCTCTCTGGTAATGTGACAGAGTCCTGTGGGAGAACATACACTAAGGGGATGAAGTCATTTTCCCCTCTGAGACTAGACGGTTCTGAAGAAATGGACTTGGGACCTTCGCCTTTTCGTTTGTTCTTTTCTGTTCTATGTTCAATGAGTAGAGTCTCTGACCACTAGAAGAAGGGAGTCACTCAGAATGCAAACTGAGTTGAAACTAGCAAAGTCTTGAGGAGCGAGGAATAATCTTTGGGAATCACCTTTGGGGTTCCAGCCCAGTTGAAGGAATGACCAGCAGTCATGCTGCACCTGGACGTGAACCTGGAGGCACCAATACTATGGCAGAATTGAGCAAACTTTTTAACCTACCCCCCCAGGGACTAAGGTGGTGTGGGGTAGAAAACGCCCTTGAGATACTGGAGAAAATGGCTTGTATCCTTTGTTCTTGCTACCTATCCTTTGTAAAAATGGATTGTTAAAGGGTTAAGTGTAATTAAGGATTCTAGTAAATAAAGTCCCTTATGCTGTGGAGAACACAGCTGGTGGGGGCTTACACCAAAGGCAACAGAAAAATCTGCAGCCCCTGAGGATGCCCCTCTTGAACCTGAGGGGTAACATAGCCTACCTGACCCTGAAAGAGTGGTACCAGAGCTTACATGTTACATATATAATCATAATAGCTAATAGTTTTACAGTGTTTTAAGGTTTGTAAAGAACTGTACATGTATTATGTTCTTGGATTCTCACAACAGCTGTGTAAGGTATAAGTGATTATTATCCACCTTATTTAAGGCAGGATTCAAATTCAGGTCTTCCTAATTCCAAGTCTACCATTTGTAAGAGTTATATTATTTATTTATTTGTTTTTTATGGAACGCTTCATGAATTTGCGTGTCATCCTTGCGCAGGGGCCATGCTAATCTTCTCTGTATCGTTCTAATTTTAGTATATGTGCTGCCGAAGCGAGCACAAGAGTAATATATTTAGAGAGGTCCCTGGGATGTTAATGGGACCACAGACTTGAATGATTGAGTCTGTCTGGGCCACTCTCCTATACACCCTTACTGACAGAGCAAAGGATATTCTCTGCATATAGATGTATTACAGAGATGGGCAGATGGTGGCAAACTGGTAAGGATTTCCTCCAGGGGATAATATTATTAGGTCCCCAGTTTGGCAGGCTGAGAACCCCCCTTCAATTCAACCCTTTGCCAGGATGAGCTGTACAGCGGGGGGCCTTGATTAGACAAAATCAAGGCCTGAGCTGTCAGCCTTCTCTGTCCCTCTTGTTCCCTCTGTATCCCTTTGCCAAGAATCTCTTCAATCTGACTTCTTTCCAAAGTTTTATTATTATTGTTATTAATATTGTAGTAGATGGGAGAAGGGCAGTGGTGAAAAGGGGGTCCCTAATCTAATCCCAATCAAGGTCCTTCTTCTGGGTCAAGCCAAACAATGAGACTAGGAATTCACCTTCCCTTCCCTATATCTTATCCCTAAGCTAAATACAGATTGATATTGATATCAGGGGTCTCCCTTGTAAGGCAGACAGCCTGTGAGTCTTCTCGGTTGGCCTAAGGCCTAGGTGGGGTTATTGACCCGACCAGCCCTGGTATATCTCTTCCTCTATGGTCTCAGATTGATTCAGGATCAACACAGGTCTTCGGGGTGTTCAACTGTCTCAAGGAAACCCTTTTGAGGTCTTCTCTAGATCTCGAGGTACCCAAGAGTGTTTCCTCTCCCCTCTGAAATCCCAGATCGAAGATCTCTCCTCAGGGTTCTTTCCTTCCCACAATCCTTTGCTCTAGGCTCAAACATTGCTCTGTCACTCATCTGATCTTAACATTCCAAAAGCTCCACTCTTGCAAACCTGTCCTTATAATTCCCCATTTTCTTGTTTTGTGACTTTTGTGATTTTTCAACACATTTGGTAACAATACCTACTTTTCAAATCCTAACTAATACAACAATTTTCTATTCTTAGTTATTTCTAAGCAATTATCCTATCTATTTTCCTGACATGTTATCTTATTGCTACAATTAATCTGTTTCCAACTATCTACTTTGTTAATACAACTTAATTCCTTACCTAAATATAACAATCTATCTTATGCTTATGCTTTTCCTACACTAAGCTTGTTACATGACATTTCCCTAAGTTCTTACTCTGTGCTATCCCTATTTCTATGTTCTTATTCTAGTTCTATTTATACTGTATGTTCAAAATATGATATATTATTGTACAAAGCTATGATACATTATTTTCAACCCCATAGCTACTTTCCCAACCTATGTTTGTAATAAGAGGGTAATGTGGCTGATAACAGGGGAGCTGGTGGTACAAGTAAGTCATCTGGCCAGGGAGCCTGTAACTACTGTAGCTGGTGATTTGAGACTGCTAAAGATGTGTAGCCTGAGCTGTGATGTCCAGTCAGTCTCCCTGCTATCTGTAGGCTCCTTTAAGGTGAAGAGTGAGGAGCCCCTCCCTGCTGGAGTGAAAGCAGTACTCAACAGGAAGTGAAGCTCACACACTTCCGGAATAAAATGGATGCTTGCCCAGAACTTCCTTTGGAGTCAAGTGGTTGCTATTCTCCCCTCTCCTCAGCACCTTAGCCCCGGATGATGTTATAAATAACTATAGAAGCTCACAGTTTCAGGCTAATGGTTTATTTAAATACAGAGGGGAAAACTGAGGAAAGAGGGTTTAGGGTCTGGAGAAGCTGTTGCTAAGAGTGACTGACCAGTGTTGGCAATGGACCTAGAAGGTAAGATCAGGCTGAGGGAACCAGCCCCTAAGCCAGAGATAATTTTCACTGCCCTGATGTTATGTGATCCACCAGCTAGACAGATGAAGTTGATAAATTGGTTTAGGGGTGTCTCTGTTGCTAGGCTACTCTAACCTAATTCCTGCCCACTTTCCACCACCCACACCTCCCTTAAACCTCCCAGGGTCCCCAAGGGGAAGTCAAGGGGTAGCTGGGTGTCTAGGTGAGGTCAAGGAAATCAGAACCCCCCGGTTGGTTCAGCAGGGGTATTTATAGTCCCAGCTCAAACTGTCAGGTCTTGGGACTGGCACCTGCTGGGTCAAAGTTCCATTCTCCTAACTGACAGGATTGCCTAGGGTAATTTGCAAATGCAAGAGATCTTGCATAAATCCTGCATTACATGTTACATGTATTTATAAATTTTATAGACATTTATATACATATGATACAATTTTATGCATAGTCTTTAATCCTGGTGTTAATCAAATAGAAAAATCTGTTCATCTTTCTATTTGCCTAAGACCTTATGGGACTTAATAATTATTTACATATATACACTTTGCAATCTTGCAAATTCAGACACTTGCTTATTTACACGAGGTCCTTGCTATACATCAGTTTTGTGCTGTGTTTGTGTCCTTTTATGTTGTGTTGGATGTATTATACTTACCCAATGTTCCATGTTGTCCTTTTGTCTACATTTTGCCTGATGAGGTTCTTTTCTTTCTTGTATGTTATGTACTGTGTTGGATGTATTCCCTAAAGTGTGAAATTAATTTGTGTTATCAATGCACCTGTTTTCCTTCTATCTCTTCTTAAGATGTACAATGTTATATAGTTCAAAGTTTTAGCTGTCCATATCAGCTTGCACAGTTTCTCTTTGAATTGTAGCAGTTTCTTTTTCCTTTTCCTTCTTGATTCTTTCTCTTCTTGCTTCCTCTGTGGTAGTCACAAATTTGTCTGTCATCTTAGATTTGCCTGATGAGATCTCTCCACTCCTGCTCTAGAACATTTTGTGTGGTTTTAATCTTGTTTGTGTGATGTTCTTTTAGTGTATAGCAGTTAGCTTTATTCCTCCCTAACTTAGTTTTCATCTGGATATCCCATTTTTGTGTGAGCTCTCTGCATTTTAGCATTGACACTTTTATAGATGATGGTCTCTAAGTTCCTTGCATTGGCGACCACGAAGGGAGCCCTGGTGTATCCTAGAACTCTTCCTCAGTGTTCTGTCACTCATCCGATCCAAACATTCCAAGAGCTCCGCTCTTGCAAACCTATCCTTACACATTGTATCTACTGGTCTACTCAGCTCCACAAGGAATGAGATGATCAATATCAATATCAATGAATTTAAAAAAGAAGATGATTCATTGAAATCATCACATTTGCCTTGTCAAATAGATTACACATAAAACAGATACATTTACAAATAAACAAATAAACAACATCAAAAGACCTCAGGGTTCTAATTCATGAAGTGATCAATTGTGGCATAAGAGGCCCAATAGTGAAGAACACCTCCTACTTCTCAGCAGAAGTAGTGGACCGTAGGCACATAGTATTTATCACAGTCTGTAAGTTGATTTAATGTTGCTTAATTATTATTTTACTATTACAAAGAAAGGTTTTTAAAGGAGGAGAGAATTTGGCATTATTTGGAAAATGTAATGTTGTAAAATAGAGCAACAGCAAAGAATTTTTAAAACAAAAAATAGGTCAAACTTTTGTACCTTGCCAAATACAATAAAATGAATATATTTTTTGTAATGATTAAGGATTATCCTTTTTATATCAATTTTTGTATTCTGTCATAATTATATCTTCAGGCACTAGTGAAAAGCACAAATTTATTTAGCCCTATATTAAATGATCCTAAACTTCTATGCTTTTAAAATAATTTTGTGTGTATTTTAAGAATTTCTATAATTAGACTGTATCTTGTCACTTCCTGTTGTAATTATCATGTCTATGCTTTTAATGACCCAAGTCTCCTCATAATGACCAACATATTTCCCTGTCCCCTATATCCTTCTAGATCAAGGATTCTTAACCTGGAGTCCAAGGACCATCTGGGGATGGACAGATTTCAGGAGGCCTGCTAATTTGGATAGGGGAAAAAAATTACATCTGCATTTTCAGTAACCTCTCATTAAAATTTTGCATTTCCTTCAATTATTTAAAAGCCTTTTTTTTCTGAAAAAGAGTCCATAAGCTTCACAGACTGCCCCAGGGGTCCAGGTCACTAAAAAAGGCTAAAAGCCTCTGCTCTAAAGCCATGACTGGGACCACTGAATCCCTTAAGTGGCACGTACTGAACCAAAGGTAACAGAGATGAATATCATCATGTGAGTTCCACTTCAACTTTTTATCTCAGTTCTAGTAATTAGGTTTTTGCCAATCTTTCCAGAATTGGAACTTCCTACCTAAATCATATTATTTAGGCTAAGTCATCACTATTTGCTGCCAGATCCCCCAGATATTAATTGCTTACCTTTCCAGACCAAACATCTTTCTTCATGTTACTTCATGCTGTCACAGCTGACCTGTTGTCACCCTTACCACTGTCTACCATAGAACTTTCTGCCCAACTACCCTGATACCATGTTCTTTCTCTGTTTTTATATTTACTTGTTACTGACTTCTGAACCTCTCTGTTATTATCATACTTCCTAGATGTCTATCTCATTATTATACTGTTATAATCCCTTGACCTCTACCTACCTCTTCAGACATCTTTCTGTCATCCATTGGAGGGACAATTTGGGATCATACTACCAGTGTGTCTAGTTTCCAGAATTTTGCTGACCCAGGTTTGGCACATCCATTGATGACCATGTTAATGATAGTTCGATTCTAATTTGTTTATAATAACCTGTTGTGGGTAGGAAAAATAATCAAGCTTGTTAGACTTATACCTACTAAATTGTGTATACCTTTTGATTCAGAAATACTACTTGTTGTTCAAGACCTAAACACAGAAGGATCAAAGAAAGAGGGAAAAGCACCTATATGTAAAAATATATTTATAGCAGCTCTTTTTCTAACAGCAAAGACCTGAAAACTAGAGGGGGTGCCCATCAACTAGGGAATGGCTGAATACATTATAGTATATGGAATTCTATTGTGCCATAAGGGATGACTAAAGAGACAGTTTCAGATACTTCAGAAGAATTACACAAACTGAAGCTGAGTGAAATGGGCAGAACTAGGGGAATAACTTATACAATAATCCTAAAAGACTCAGGAATCCTAAAAGACAATTCCAGAGGATCAATGATAGAGAGTGCTACCCACTTCCCATGGTTTCAATTATCATCTCTAGATAACTCTCAGATCCACTTTACTAGCCCAAATCTCTATCTTAACCTCTCACATCTCCAGCTGCCTGTTGGAAATGTGAGAATTAAAATTAATATCCAAAATACTCCAAGTATTATATTTATAAAGTTTATTAATACTAACTTGAAGCAAAGGAAAATAAAAACTAGAGAGTTCACCCAGCCGCATGGGGAAAAAAGAGAGAGAGCAAGAGGCAGAGTTACCCACAACTACATAAAAACAATGTAAGCACACAACTTGGGGATGAAAGGAAAAGGATTCTGGGTAATGAAAAAAGAATTCTGGGAGATGGAGTCCAAAGGTTCAAGATTTCTAATTAATACAGATATCTCAAACTAGATGCCCCATAAACATCTTAAGATGTCCAAAATGCATTGCTGGGTTTGTACCCCAAAAAGATAATAGGGGAAAAGACTTGTACAAAAATATTCATAGCTGCACTCTTTGTGGTGGCAAAAAATTGGAAAACAAGGAGGTGTCCCTCTATTGGGGAATGGCTGAACAAATTGTGGTATCTGATGGTGATGGAATACTATTGTGCTATAAGGAATGATGAACTGGATTTCTATGTGAACTGGAAAGACCTCCAGGAACTGATATAGAGCGAAAGGAGCAGAATCAGGAGAACATTGTACACAGAGACTAATACACTTTGGGACAATCAAATGTAAGTGACTTTTCTACTAGCAGCAATGCAATCTAGACGGACTTATGAGAAAGAGCGCTATCCACATCCAGAGAAAGAACTGTGGGAGCAGAAACACAGAAGAAAAACATAGGATCAATCATGTAATTCAGTGGGGATATGATTAGGATTTTGATGTTAAAAGATCACTCTACTGCAAATATGAGTAACATGGTAATAGGTTTTGAACAATGATCCATGTATAACCCAGTGGAATTGCTTGTCAGCTCTGGGAGTGGGGAAGGAAAAGGGGTGGAAATCATGAATCATGTAACCATGGACATGTATTGTGGTCTGACCACAAAAGGGTCATTTTTCTCTCTTAGGCTAACTTTAAGTTTCTCCAGGAAGATTTTCTAAAATACTCAGGGTATAGCTCCAATCTAGATTTCTTCAAATGTAGGTAGTAGGCTCCTATGCAAACCCTCAAGACACCACATACAAATTAGATGCTAGCCAGCCTTCATTTCCTCAGAAATTGCAAAATTCCCAGAGCACTCACACCTGCATGAGATTATTCCCAGTGCTTCATTCTCCCTCTTTTAGTACCTTCCCTCCAAAACTACACCCCATTTACCCTATATATATAAATCTTATATGTACATAGTAGTTTGCATATTGTGCCTGTAACTACTGAATGAAAAATAGACCATCATTTCCTCTCAAAGGGGAACTGAACTGGGGAGTTACTATCAGAAAAAACCCCTGACATTCCAGTGAATCCCAATTTTCCACAAAGAAGGCTGGATTCCAAGATCAAACTGCCTAAGGGACTTAAAATATTTTTCTCCACTCAGAGTTGGAGTTCATGAACATTGTCCTTATGGACATATATGTAACATATGCAAGGACACATACCATGTACCTCTGCTACAAATTGTCATCAAAGAGGGTACTGGCCTGGCCTCCTCACTGGTGAGAGAGAGGGGAGAGAGAGAGACAGAGAGAGACAGAGAGAGAGAAACTCATTTTTACAGACCACAGAGGGGCAATTCAAGTGTCATCTCCTATAAGAAGCCTCTCTCAATTCCTCCCTTTTGCTAGTACCCTATCCCCAAAAGCTTCTTTGTATATGTACTTTGCATTTAATTGTATTGGCATTATTAAAATTCTTTGGAGATTGTATCTTAATTTATAATTATTTGCTAAATAATAAAAAGCAAGCCAGAGAAAGAGAAGGCTCCAGTCATGAGTGGCTGGTCATTCTCTTCCAAGAGCCAGGATCACACATCTCCTCATTCTGGATTCCTAGAAAAAAAGGCCCCCATTTTCTCCTGGCACTCCAATTTATGCTCTTCTTAATATCCCTTTCCCAAGCTTCTCTGATTAGAGCACTCCAACTTCACTATGGATAAGAGAAAAAGGTCTTCTGGACAGATCAGAAGTAGAGACCTTTAGAATAGCTATGCAATCCATATGTCTCTTTTTCTGTACCACACTATCTTAAGAGGCTTGTTTACAGATAAACAAAAAGGTTTGTCTCCACTCTTAATCAGAAATAGGGTGAAGGAAAGAAACTTCTGGTAGCTTCAGTCTTCAGATTAAATTTTTTTTTCCTTTAAAATTCAAAAGTTGTCACACCTATCAGATTGGCTAATATGGTAGTAAAGGAATGTAGTAAGTGTTGGAGGGGATGTGGTAAAATTGGTATTCTAATGCATTGCTGGTGGAGTTGTGAACTAATCCATCCATTTTGAAGGACAATTTGGAACAATGCCCAAAGGCTATAAAACTGCGCATAATCTTTGATCCAGTAATACCACTACTGGGTCTGTATCCTAAAGAGGTAATAAAAAAGGGGAAAGGACCTATGTGTACAAAAATGTGTATAGCAGTTCTTTTTGTAGTGGCAAAGAATTGGAAATTGAGGGACATCCATCCATTGGGAATGGCTGAACAAATTGTAGTACATGTTGGTGATAGAATACTGTTGTGCCATAAGAGATGATAAGCAAAATAATTTCAGAAAAAGCTGGAAAGATCTGTAGGAAGTGATGCAGAGTGAAATAAGCAGAATTGGGAGAACACTGTACATAGTAACAGCAATATTGTATGATAATTATCTGTGAAAACTTGGCTACTCTCAGCAGTGCAATGATCTGGGGCAATCCTGAAAGACTTATGATAGGAAATGTCATCATACCTCCAGAGAAAGAACTGTTAGAATCATCTTTCACATCAGTGTATTTATGATTTTATATTGGGGTTTGGGTTATGTATGAGTTTGCTCTTACAACAGTGACCAATATGGAAGTGTGCTTTGCATGACAATAAAAAGAAAAATTTAAAAATAAAATAAAATAAAATTCAAAGGTTGTCTTGAGATACCAGAAAGTGTTTTGCACAGTGTTTATATAGCTTCCCCCAAATGGACTCTAAGTTTTCTGAAAGTAAAGATAGTTTAGGGTTTGCCTTTGTTGCCTAGATCATTGAAGGCACTTAATAAATGCTTACAGAATTAGACTGAGTTCTCTGGGTCATATCAGCAAATGTCCCTTTAGTGGGTATGCTCACATTTCAAAGGGAGATAGATGTCTTCAGGTTCCTCCATTTTTTATGTAATGCCAACAGATTAATTGGGGAACTCATCAAATTGATCAGAAACCCTCCAAACAAACCTGTTGCCACATCAAATCAATCAACAAGTATTTATGGGGCCAACATCAACTTTAGACATTTTCCAGGGCTCAAGGAAAAATTTCAACTAGTGAAATAATTGGTCAGAGTTCACATTTATTGGGCCTTAAAGTTTAAACACTTTCCCCACAATAACTATGTGAGATCAACAGCACAAATAGCAGGTCCTCATTTTATAGAAGTTGAAACTGAGGTTCTAAGGGTTTATGTTTCTTGCCTAAGGTTATATAGCTAGTAATTACAGGAGCCAGGAAAACAGTTGTGTTCCAAGATATGTTTGGAGAGACACTACATCAGAGGCCATGTTTGGTCAAGCCAAAGTTCAATGGAAATACCAAATGTTCTTTGGTGTTGAGGCATAAAATAGCCTCAGAGTTTGGTCTATATAATTTTCTCTCAATGTTCTTTTTTTATGAAGGTAGGCACTGAGGGAGATGAAAAGATATGTGCAGTATTTCAAAACCTGTATTTTCACTGATGGAGAGACAGTGTGCACAGTACCTAGAGGGGTAGGTTGAGAATTGCTTCACTTAGCTATGTGACTATGTGCAAGTGTTTGTGTGCCTCAAATTTCCTTCTTTCTAATGAAGACTTGATAGCTTTTAAGGTCCCTTCTAAATCTCAACTTGTGTATAAAGTAGTATCTATGGTATAATTTATGGCAGTTCACAGTTTGACTTTCCTTCAGGGGACAATCTTTATGAGCTGGTTTGATTTTTAAAAAATCATCACATAAAACTCAGTTAAGAGGGATTAACTTTTCTTTATTTAGAGAACTTATATGTCATTCAAGAACCAGGCAGTTGCCAGGTCTTTATTTTTTCCCCTCTTTTTAGGGCTCTATGTTTTTTTAAAAGTTTGATGCCTTTTTTAATACACAAAAATTTCCTGATAAACATTGTCTCCCTCCTTCATCTGCCTTTACAATAAAGAAAAGCAATAAACAAAACCAGCCAAATGCTGCAACAGGGTCTATTCTATCCCCCTCTACCCTCAGAGGAGGAAATTATGTTTTCATTATCTATCTGCTAGAACTAATATTGGTCACTGCAATTAATCTGAGTTCACCTTGGTTTTTAATGTTTTCATTTACATTAATGCAACCATGTATGTTGTTCTTCTGCTCCTACTTTCTTGCTCTACATCAATTCATCCAAGTCTTTCCATGCTTTAATTCTTGCAGCAAAATAATGGTCAATTATATTCATATATAGAAGCACAATTCATTTCACCAACTTTTTTCTAATTGATAGGCACCCTTTTTCCTTACTTTTTTTGCTACCACAGTAAGGGTATCCCTTCTAGCTTGTTAAAATCTGCTGCAGCTTGTGCCCTACAAGCCTAACTTTTAAGAATCCCGACTCAGGTGGATATTAAAATGATAAGAAGGAGTCAGCTTCATGTGGAGAGATTTAAATATAGTGACTATGTCATGTTTTTTTAAAAATTCTATTTGTTAAATACCAAACCATAAGATATACTTCAGCTCTATTATTAGGAAGATAACATATTCATGTGAAACAAAGAACAAGACAATAATCAATTGTGAAGTATTGTAGTACAAGTACAAAAACATTAGAGAATGGCAGAATTAAAGAGAAAAGCCATAGAATCCCAGAATTGGAAGTCTCAGAGTAAAGTGAAAAGAACACTGGATTTAGAGTCAGAAAACCAAGGTTAAATCCTAACTCATTTACTACCTGAGTGACCTCTTATTCTCTAGGCCTGAGTTAATGGAACAGATTAAATTAGTTTAGATCAGATCAGGGGTTTGTGAGCAGAGGATAAATTTCGGCAGGTCTATGAACTTGGATAGGAAAGTCATTACATCTTTATTTCAATATACTTTGTGTCCCTTGTAATTTTCTGTATTTTATTTTATGCATCCGAAGATATGATTCCAAGAGTCATAGAAACTCACGGGCTTCACTAGACTGACTGCAAAGAAGGTAAAAAAATGTTAGGATTAGATGATTCTTATGGTTCCTGATAATGTCATACCATGAGTCTTGAGGTCCAACCTTACTCCTTACCTAAAGGACAAAGAGAGGCATTAAATGATGCCTTACTGGGATGAAAGAGTAGAGATTTTTCTAAAAGGAGGACAGTCTAGCATTTCAGAAAAATGCTTCTGTATGAAGATTTTAAAATTCAACTGAAAAAATATTCATGTGTAAACCCAACATCACAGAATTCTATCCTGGAAGGAAGCCTAAAATTGCCTCTAAGGAAGTGGCTTGTGCCCGTCCAAATGGAAAATAATGCCAACCCTTTTGCCTTACTACCCCATCCCTGAATAGCTGGGATATTTTTTTGGGCTGGAGTTGTTATAGTTTACATCCTTTTTGAGACTTCAGGTTTCCTGTTGGACAGAGTTTATTTTTCATATGAATTATTTCTCCTTAGTGCAGTTTCTGTCATTGAAACTGACAGAAAACTGAAGTGAGTTTATTTTAGGAGGGTTCTACGAGGATGTAGTAGGTTTCTAATAGGTAGAAAGGAACAAGAAAGGAAATATGTGGCAAGTATTAATCAACAAATGTTTAAGTATATATTAAGTGCCTATTATGTACCACAAACTGTGTTAAGCATTGGGAAGACAAAGGAGGACAAAAAGAAAAAACTACTTTCATGGTGCAACAGAATAGATTCAAAATAAATACGAGGCAGTTTAGGAAAGGAGAGACCTAACAATCTGGGAGATCAAGAAAGGCTTCAAATAGAAGTTAATACTTGATCTGAGTCTTTTTTTTAAAAAACATCCTTACTTTCTTTCTTAGCATTGAGACTGAATTCCTATGCAGATCAATAAAGGCTAGGCAACTGGAGTAAAGTGACTTGCCCAGGTCACAGCTAGAAAGTATCTGAGGCCTATGAGTCTATGAGGTAGTGATATGGAGGAAATACAAATAGATAAGAGCAATGGAAGGTTAGGAACATGAAGGTCTGTTTGGTTAGACTGTAGAGTACAGAAAGAGGAATAATGTACAATGCTTAAAAGGTAAGAAGGAACCAGATTGTAAAGGGTTTTAAAAGTCAAAAGGGAAATTCAAAATTCAAAATTCAAAAGTGAGACATGGAAATTTACTGAATAGGAGAATAACATGGTAAAACCTATGCTTAAGGAAAATCATGCCTATTCTCTTCTCAATTGTGACTGTAGAGGATACAAAGAAAATGATGAATTAGACCTTCTTAAGGAATTTAAAGCTCTGGCTAGGGAGACAACATATACACACATGAAAAATTAATTGGCACTAAAAGTCAATAGAAAGAATGCTGGACAGGTGATCAGTAGGTCCAAGTTCTAGAGGTAATTTTATGTCGATTGAAAGAATATTTTAAGTCACACTCTGGTCCTGTGTTTTTATTTACAAAATGAAGGGATGAAGCTATGTGAACTCTGAAGTCCTATTCAATTCACAAATTCTGATTCTAAATACAAGAACATATAAAGATAGGATTTGATTGGGTGAACTGATAAGTCACATCCATATCACTTAAATCATAAAATATTATACCTAGATACTTTAACTATGTGAGAATATTCCTTTATTGAATAACTCGATCATAGGACTTAGAGAAGAGCCTTGATCAACTGGAATGACTTTGTGATGTGATTCAGCTTGACTTAGATAAATCTTAGTTACATTCCTTAGACAGTTTAGAAATTATCAAGCCAGTTTGGGCCTGAGAGATTTGACCAAGCAAAGATGGTAGAACATTCCAGTTAATGCCCCAACAAGGATTCACTTTGGGGAAGGGAAGAACAAGAGAAGCTAAACTTTGAGCCTTGGCCTCAGTGTGATCCCAAATCTCCCACTGCCTGGAGGAGCCACACAAATTGAGAAGAGACCAAAGGATTTGATTATTTTTTTCTTAGTGTCCTTGCATTGCCTCTACGTCAGCTGACTGCACTATTTGCATTGGAACCAAGGACAAATTAGATATAGATTTAAGGTTCTACAAATAGCCTAGCAGAAAGGCTCAATCATCCCTAAAGGGAATGTGTAGAGGACCTTTAAAAATGTTTTTATGAGAATAAAATAATCATTTTCCTTCTAATTTTATAGATGAGGAAATTGAGACAAACAGGATTAATGACTTGCCCAGGTTCACACACTAGGAAGTATCTGAGGCTGGATTTGAATTTTGGAAAATGAGACTTCCTGATTCTAAACCTGGTGCTCTATCTTCTGCACTACCCAGCTACCCCTAGAGGACTCTAACAAAAGGGCTTCCAAGAGCTGGGAGTTACCTCTTTGCTATATATGCTCTCTAAGCTTGAGCCCACCTTCCACTGTATGTATTGGTAGAAGAGTGTATCACAGAATTCTGGGTAGATATTTTGTACCATTTGTATCACCATAATAAAATATTCCCTTGTAAAAGTTAATAAAGTCTGGTGGCCAATTGATATTAACCGATAATAAGTGGGAGGGTTGGCTCAGAAAGGGAAGAATAGCCATATTCATTGGGGTATAGAACTCTAAGTTATGCTATAATAAGGGAATAAGAAAAGGGGTGGTGGGAAGGGGAGTAATATAAGGGAGGGGGAAGGGGAAGAGTGACTAAAAGCAAAACACTGGTAGGGAGGGAAAAAGTGAAAGGAGAAAGGGCAAGATTAAAAGAAGAAATTAATGTGAAGGAGAATATGCAGATGGTAATCATAACTATGAATGTAAATGGAATGAACTCACCCATAAAATGGAAACAAATAGCAGAATGTATTAAAAACCAGAATCTTACCATATGTTGTCTGCAAGAAACACATCTGAGGCAAGTAGATACACACAGAGTAAAGGTAAGAGGCTGGAGCAGAATCTTTTGGGTTTCAACTGAGACAAAAAGCAGGAATTGCAATCATGATCTCAGACAAAGCTAAAGCAAAAATAGATCTGATTAAAAGAGATAAGGAAGGTAATTACATCTTGATTAAAGGTAGTAGAGACAATGAAGAAATATCAGTACTTAATATATATCCACCAAGTGGTACAGCACCCAGATTTTTAAAGAAGAAACTAAAGGAGTTTAAGGAAGAAGTAGATAGTAAAACTATATTAGTGGGGGACCTCAACTTTCCCTTATCAGAACCAGATAAATCTAACCAAAGATAAATGGGAGGAAGCAGGTAAACAATTGGCAGTTCCTGAGCTAAAACTTTGGACCTCTTCCCTCCCCCCAGCCTCTAAGGGATATCTGAGAGATATATCCTTGCTTAGGACCTGACCTGTCAATGAGAGTGGAAATTGGGATAAGGACTCTTAGTGTCCATTTGTGATATGTGAGTGTCATAGATTAGTCTAGGGCAGTGAAGGACAAACTGGTCTAAGGGGTTCCATCCTCTGCTGGTTTCCAAGTTCAGATCTCCTCTAAGGTAACAGCTCCAGAAGTGTATGTAAGAGACCTTTCAAGGGGTGACTTTTAGAGCCCACACTTAACCAAAGTTCTTCTAAAGCAACCTCAATAGCCCCCTTAGTCCTCTGACACTTCCAAAATTACCTCTGAGAAGAGCTATGTTTGTTTTGCAGAGTACTTGTTCAGTCTCAAATATCATTCTGGCTTTCATCCTATCTGCAGGATTTGACAGGAATAGGGATAGAGATGGGCCATAGGCCTAGGATTTCATGGCATAGGGGATTTCTAAAATTCCTTCCATTAATGCTAGTTGCCTAAAACACTGAGAGGGTCAAGATGGACTTCTTTTTTGCTTTTATTTCTTTGTATCAACAGTTTTAAACCCTGTGCCCAAGTCCTAGTTTCCTTCCTTTCTACAACAGTCCCACAGTCAGTATATACTACTGATGGGACTTGAAGCCAGGAGGCCAGCTTTACCATATGAGAGGGGAATGGAACTTAATCCCTTTACCTTTCATCACCTTGCTTGTTTTATGGCTTATATACCTGCCTCAAGGATGCACTGGCTCCCCTGCTCCTTTACCAAGTATAGATTGCAATTTCCCCTTGAGATCAGGCTTTGGTTTGACATTTTCCAACTAAGTCAGTGAAAAGTATAATCCTTATAAGAACCTATTATAGTCAGATTTCTTGCTCATGCTTCCATTTTGGGAAGGATTCATTTTCAGCAGCAATTTTTCCAGTGTGGGCCCCAGTTGCTGTGGTTTTGTCATTTAAAGGATTTGGCTTATTGTACTTAAGAATGATAAACTGTGAGGCAATGAAAGATGACTGGGTCTCAAGAGTCAACAGCTTTGGGTCCAAATCTGGTCTCTAGCAATTATCAGTTGTGTAATCAGTTACTTCGTAGCTCTTACTATCTATTTAATGGGGTATAAAAATAGCTAACAGCTAATATGTGTTTAGCATTTTAAGGTTAACAAAATCCTTTACCCCTCTTAAGCCATTTGGTCCTCACAATACCCCTGTGAGGCTTATGTGCTATTGATTCCCATTTTTCAAATGAGGAAACTTGGGCTGTGAGAGATTAACTGACTTTCCATCAAGTCACACAGCTAGTAATTTAAAACAAACAACAAGCAATCCTTACCTTCCATCTTAGAATAAATATTTCTTTCAAGGCAGAAGATCCCTAAGGGCTAGGCAAAGGGGGTTAAGTGACTTGCTCAAGGTCATGTTGCTAAGAAGTGTCTGAGGCCAATTTGAACCCAGGACCTCCAGTCTCTAAGCCTGGCTTTCTGTCCACTAAGCCACCTAGCTGCCCCTAGGTAACTGATATTTGAGGCAGTACCTGAACTCATGTCTTTCTGCCTCCAAGTCCAGAACTCTAAGCACTATTAACAGGAAAGTTAGTATTTAATTAACTCTAAGGTTTGCGAAACATTTACACAAATTATCTAGTTTGGTTGTCTCAACAAAGGGGGTGAGGATTAAGTGTCATTATCATTCTCATTTTACAGACCAGCAAACTGAGGCCGAGGGAGATGCGATTCCCCCAGCTCCAAACAGAGAGTGAGGCCGCCTGTGGTATCCACAAAAAGAAATAAATATGCCTATATTAAGCCTAGTGGACAAAATCCCTTTGCCGAAAAAGCGCCACAGAAGCCCTGGCTGCGTGAGCTCGGGCCAAGCCTCATGTCCCATTTCCCACGGGTTCCTCTCCAGGGTCCCTGCAGGGAAACTGCTAGCAGAGGATTACAGACAGGAGGTAACCACGTGCTGGGACCGCAGCGGGGAGGGTTGGGCACGCGCTCAGGCTCCGGCGCATGCGCCACGTGGCCAGGGGCGGAGCGACGCGTGGCGGCCCGCTTCGGGCCAGGCGGCAGCAGCCATTAATAGAACCAACGAGCAGCTCCTCCCCCTCTCCATCCCCGCCCCCAGCCGCGCTGGATTCAGGAGCTTACGCTATGGCGGGAGAGAGTGTCAGGGGACCTAAAGAAGGTGCCTGCCATCAGAGACCTCTGCTCCCGCGGCGGCACCTATCTCGCGGCCGTACCTGAGGACGCGGGGCCGCAGCGGTGGGAAAAGGCGGGAAGGCGAAGCTTGAGGAGAAGAGGGCGGGGCCTTCCCTTCAACTCCGCCCGGCCCTTCACATCCTCCCGTACCCCAGAGCGCATGTCTCTGCTACTCTTTTCCTCGCCTGAAAGTCAGTGCGCATGCCTCATCCATTCTCTTTCTCCTCCCTCCTGAATGTCAATGCGCATGCTCTATTTTCCCCCTCCTCCCAGCTGAATGTCTTTCATTGCGCATGTCCTCCAACTCTCCCACGCCTCTTCCGACCCCCAAGCGCATGCTCCACATGCTCCTCTCCTTCCTAACCCTGACTCCCGGCAGAACTCTGAGGCCCCGCCTATTCCTCTCCCGCCGGCGCCAGCTCGGACTCTCCCTACCTCCATCCCGCTCAACGGCCCTGCCTCCTTCCTAGCCCCGCCCCCGGTTAACTCCAAAGTGTTTCTGGCTATAGCTTGTTTTTTTTTCCTGTTATTTGCGGGCTGTCTCCGCCTTTAGACTGCGAGCTCCTCGAGGGGAGGGCCTGTCTTTGGTTTTTCTCCGTGTCCCCTGCGTTTAGCACTGGACCTGGCCCACATCAGGTGCTGAAAGAATGTCTGTCGATCGACTCCCTGGCCCAGTTCTAAGCGCTGAAAATACCAAGAAAGGCCAAAGACAGCCCTTGCCCTGGAGAGCTCACAGCCCAAAGGGGAAGGACAGCTTGCAAATTGATATATACAAAGCAACTTACAAACGGAAATAATAGGAGATAATTAACAGGGGAAAGCTTCCTGTAGAAGGTGGGATTTAGCCAGGAGAGCCAATCAAGCAAGAGCCAGAAAAAGGGGCAAAGGTGTCTCTCCTTTCTCAGGAGCTTACAGTCTAAAGGGGGAGACATCGCGCGAACCTGTATGCAAAAGCAAGCTATATACAGAATTAATAGATCATTAACAGAGGGAAGACACTGTAATTAAGAGGGATTGTGGAGGAGAGAGAGCTTTCCACGAGTGAGGGACAGCCAGATAATGGAGTGTCCTGTTATTGGAACAGCCCAGGGTCACCAAACCCAAGAGGATGTGTTGGGGAGGCAGGAGGCAGAGATGAACAGGGGCAGAATTCCAAATATGATGGACAACCAGTGAAAATGCCTGGAGTATGAAAATGGAATGCCTTGGAGGAAAAGCCAGGAAGCTGCTGTCCTCGGGTCGAAAAGTACATGAAGGCAGTAAGGTGTAAGATTACTGCAAGAAGGGGGCACAGGCTCTGAAGGTCCTTGAACCCCAAAATCAGGATGTTTGTGTCAGTCGCGGAGGTGATGGGGAGTTCCAATGGAGTTGATTGAGCAGTGGAGTGGCGCAGTCAGCTGTACCCTTTGGCAAGGGGAGTGGAGGATGGCAGGTGAAGGTCCAGGTAGGAGATGAAACAGTCGCCCCCTCCCCCTACTGACTAGCCCCTCCCCCGGTCTCGTGCAGCCGTTAGGACCCCTCCTTCCCTCTCTCGGCCACCCGCTGCCACTACGTGTGCCCGTCTCCGGTCGGGCCCTGGAAGCCTCAGGGTTGGCTGGGGGATGCCAGGGCCCGCACTGCGCCTCCTCCTTCTGGTCCTGAATTTGGCTGTGGCAGTGCCGACTTCGAAACTAAATCCGGAGGAGCCCAAGCCTGAGCCAGTGGCCGCATCAGGTGGGGCTCTGGGGCTTCCCGCCAGACCCTTGGTCCCTTCTCGGACCTGGGGTCCCTCAGGTCACTAAGCCCCTGCCACCCTGAGCCAGCTAGGGAGGACCCAGCTGATGCAGAGCTGGAAAGGCTTAGGTACCTGATTGCACAGAGGGGGAAACTGAAGCCCTCAGGCCTGATTGGGATTGGTGGTCTCCAAGGGAGAAGGGATGTGAGGCTCTGAACACAGAGGGAGTTAGTAGCTGGGCCACCCTAATTGTGACCTTGGGCAAGTAGTCACCTCAGGGTCCTCTGTCAAACTGAGGGGGGCGTGGTTCTTTCTGACTGTAAATCCCTCACAGGTCCTCAGTTTCTTACTCTGTATGGATAGTGTTGCCTCTAGAGTCCCTTTCAGCTGACTCAAAATTACACAGAATGATTGGAACCCAAGCCTGTGCCTTCTGATCCAGTCTCTTCCCAATTTACTTGAGGAGGGTAACCAGTAATACAGGAACAGGTTTACCAGGAGATGAAGGCAGGGCTGGAAGAGGGTCTGCCCAGCCTGCCTATCTAGACTCTAGAGGACTGCCTTTTAATTCCCAAGGCTCTGTGCCTCAGCTTCCCTATCTAAAAAAGGAAGAGAGAGAATGAGAGGGAAATGAGACCCTGAAGGGAGCCTGATGCCAATGACAGCAGCTGAGAAATGGAGTGCCTTAGGAGGAAGGACAAAGCAGGGGCTGGGTGATCCCAGAGGAGAAAAGGATTCCATTCTGGTGGAGAGTCAGAGGCATTGACCTTGGAGGTCATACAATAAGTCTAGCCTCCACATGAGGGCTCAGACAGCAAAGGCAAGCTTTGAACTCCAATTCTAGGATTACAAACCCTGCTCCTCTTTCTGCTCCATCAATAATACAGGCTATAGCATTAGAATGAGTAGATTTGGACCTACTCTTCCAACACAAGGGCACTCAAGCAGGTCAGGGTCCTAGAACAAGGTTACATTATCTTCTCTCATCCCCAGGACATCCCTGAGGGATAGTAGTAGTGTTCCAGGGCTATAACTTGAGCTCACATTCTTGTATTTTCTTCCCAATATGGACTCCAGGTAGTCTATTTACTGTGTTATTGACCCAGTGATTAGCACCTCAGTTAACATTGTCATTTAACATCAATTAGCTTTTCCAAAGATTCATTTTCTATCAATGAGTAAGCATTTATTAAGCATCTACTATGTGCCAGGCACTGGGCTAAGACTAGACAAGAAATAGTTTCCTGCTCTCAAGGTACTCACAGACCAATAGGAGTAACAACATGCAAATAACTATGTATAAACAAGATGGGCAAGGTCTCAGAGGGAAAGCACTAAGATTAATAAGGAAGATGGAGAGAAAAGACAGAGTGAGAACCAATATAGTATTTACATCACTTCTTACCTCAACCAGGGAGTACACAGACTGCTTCACCCTCTCAATGCCCAGGGAGAGGGGACCCCAACTTAAATCAGCTGATTCAGAAGTTTGCCCCACCAAGTTCACTGAATGGGACATAGTCACTGTCAGTCAAAAGGCATCAAAGTACTTAATATATATCAGTCTGTTATGTACTGAGATTTGCCAAATGTTTGGATATTGAGGTATGGGAAAGAGAAAAATCATTAATAAGTGAATGCATATTGTATCAATGTGGAAATTGGAATGGCATTAAAAAATCGCTGGGGCAGTAGATAGAGTCAGGTCTGGGCCTGGGTTCAAATATGGCCTCACAATACAATGTTCCAGGTCAATTCTAAGGGACTTAGGACAAAGAATGCTATCCACCTCCATAGAAAGAACTTTTGGAATCAGAATGCAGATAAAAACATAGGATTTTTCAAATTTTTATTTGGGTTTATGTTTTAGGGTTTTGGTTTTAAAAGATTATTCACAAAAATTAACAACATGGAAATCTGTTTTGCATGATAATACATGTAAAACCCAGATTGAAGTTTAATCATATAACTTGGGAAAACTTGTGTGGAAATTTGTTACATGTAATTGGTAAAAAAATAAAAATACCAAAAAAAAAAAAACTGGCCTCAGATACTTCCCAGCTATGTGACCCTGGGTAAGTCACTTAACGCAAATTATCTAGCCCTTATGGCTCTTCTGCCTTGGAACCAATACTCTATCAATTCTAAGACAGAAGGTATGGATTTTTTTTAATTACTGAATGGTCAGTCATTTAATAAACATATCAAGCACTCGGGTATTATAAGCTAGGCACTGTACTGAGCTCTGGGGATACAAAGAAAGACAAAAACAGCCCCTGCCCTCAAGGAGTTCCCAGAATAATGTGATAGGGAAATATGTAAATAATTTTATCCAGACAAACTAGACCCATAGTAGCAGAAGGGATTTCAGAAGGTTGGGGAGTG
Source organism: Gracilinanus agilis (assembly GCF_016433145.1). NCBI lineage: Eukaryota > Metazoa > Chordata > Mammalia > Didelphimorphia > Didelphidae > Gracilinanus > Gracilinanus agilis. Next base: position 27,842,063 of record NC_058133.1, on the reverse strand, counting down.
AAGGCCACATGTCTGGGTAAGGCTTCCTGAAGAAGATGGGATTTTAGGTGAGATATGAAGGATCTAGAGAAGCCAGAAGGTAAATAGGAGAGGACAGAGGCACAGGGGATAACACTTGGAAGAAGGACATGGAAGGGCCCATTTGAGTCATCACCACAAGGCCAGTGTCTCAGGAACCCTGAGTGAGAGCAGAGGAAGGTGTCAGAAGACTGGAAAGGTTGGAAAAGCTTTAAAAACAAACAGAGAGTCACTGATTTGATGCTGGAGGTTCTAGGGAACCACTAACATTTATTGAGCACATGAATGAGCCAATCAGACCTGCATTTAAGGGAATATTGAAGGCTATTCTAGTGGTCAAGGCCCAAGTTGATAAGGTGTGGCAGGGTCACTAGAAGATGTCTATGAAAAAGGAAAATAACAGGAAGGTAGAAACAAGATTGAATGTGTGGATTTTTTTTTAAAACCTCATCTTCCATCTTAGAATCAATACTGGTTATTGGTTCTAATGCAGAAGAGCAGTAAGAACTGGGCAATGGGAGTTTAAGTGACTTGTCCAGGGTCTAGGAAGTGTCTGAGGGCAGATTTGAACCCAGGACCTCCCATCTCTAGTCCTGGCTCTCTATCCACTGAGCAACCCAGCTGGCCCCTGTGGAATAATTTCAAATGAGGAATTGAAGGTGCCTCTGGGATTGGGAGCCAGATCTCTGAGAGTATGGTGATGCTCTTGAATGTCACTGGGAAGTTGGGAATAGAAAAGGGTTTGTAGGGGAAGGGTAATGACTGTAAAGGATACAAGGTCTTGATTCACTGCTGGGCTGGATCTCCCAGGTTATTAGAGATTGTAATGATGCCTCACCTGGCTCAGCTACTGGCAAATTCTGTTTTTCTCAGGCCCCTAGGGCAGGGGTCGGCAACGTATGGCTCTTTCTGCAGGAGCCATACAGTCAATTTTTTTTCGGGCGCTGTTACAGGAGCGGCACTGTGAGCACTGTACGGCTCTCACGAAATTACATTTTAAAAAATGTGGCGTTTATGGCTCTCACGGCCAAAAAGGTTGCTGACCCCTGCCCTAGGGGGTTTTCTGATCTTTTGAAGCAAGAGCTTGAAAACCATATTTAAACAAAATAATAATAGTTGGCATGTATATAGTGCTATAGGGGCAGCCAGATGGCTTAATGGATAGAACACTGGGCTTAGAATCAAGGAGACTCACCTTCATAAATTTGAATCCAGCCTCAGATATTTACTAACCATGTGGCCCTGGGCAAGTCATTTTAATTCTGTCTGCCTCAGTGTCCTCATCTATAAAATGAGCTAGAGAAAGAAATGGAGATTACTTCAGTACATGAAAACCCCAAATAGTGCTTTAAAGTTTGCAAAGAGTGTTTACAATATCTCTTTTGATCCTTATAACAACTTTGGTAGATCAATGCAATTCTTATCCCTATTTCACAGATAAGGAAACTGAGGCAGCAGTTGAGTGACTCGCACTGAGTCACATTAGCACTAAGTGTCTGAAGTCAGATTTGAGCTCCAGTTGTAACTCTAGGTCCAAGAGCTACCCAGCTGCTTCCAATCTCTTCCAATCCAACCTCACACTCTATTACTTAATAGCTTTGCGATCCTGGAGAAAATGTCCAGCCTCAGTTTCCTCATCTACAAAATGGACCTCCCAGGATTGTTGTAAGGGTCAAAAAAGAGAACATGTCAAGGGCTATATAAATGCTAGCTATTATTGCTAGAGGTTAAAGGAATTTGCAATAGAGACTTTCCTAAACTTCAGTTTTAAAAAGAGTCATCTTTTCAAAGTTCTCATCCTAGATAACCAGACTATAGATTTAGGTGAAAGGAAGGGATCTTGGCAAACATCAAATCCAGTCCCCCCCATTTTATGAATTCGGGAGCTGAGTCTGAGAAAGGTAAAATGACTTACCTGAGGACACACAGCGAGTAGGTTTGATTTGATTTGAATTTAGGACTTTCTAACCTCAGCCCAGCACCCAACTGCCCCCAGAAGGTTCACTTGTAAAAAGAGTGTAGCATTTTCAACTATTGCCAGTTCAGTCTTAGTCCACAGAGTAATTTTTGGCAGACCCCAAAGCTACAAGAGAGCTTAGGCCACTTTAAGAGAGACTCAGAAGAACAGAGGCGATGGTGCTCTGCTCAGACCACATCTGAAGCATCCAATTCAGGATCTGGGTGCCAAAGTTTACAAGGAATATTGAAGACACAGATCCCATCTAGGAAAGCAGCCAGGAGGGCAGAAGCATTGCAAACCTCCTGGTATAATTAAGACATGTCAGTTGTTAGTATTCTTATGACTTCTGAGCCCCCTTCCAACTCAGATTCAGATTGGTTTTTTTTTTCTATGAATAATACATTGGTTAGAAAGAGGACTCCCAATGCCAACTTAGAGGGCAGGAATCAGTATGCTGTGTGGGCAGGTAGTAGGGAACCAGGCCCAACAGGAATAGGGTAAACTTGTTGAGGAGTGTAGGATAGAAAATACTGTTTCACTCTTCTCTCTGCTGCAAATTCCTTTAATCACTATGAATAATAGCTAGCATTTATGTAGGTCTTGACATATGTTCTCTTTTTTGGTCCTTAACAACAATCCTGGGAGACAGGTAATGCTATTATCCCCATTTTATAGATGAGGAAACTGAAGCTAGAAGTTTCATCCAGGGTCACATAGCTATTAAGCAAGAGATTGAAAGCTCCTCAAGGACAGGACTGTCATTTGCCTTTTTTAGCACAGTGCCTAGCACACAGGAGGAGCTTAATAAAAGTTTATTGGGTAGAAGTATCTGAGGTGGGATTTGAATTTAGGTCTTCCTGCCTCCATGTCCAGAGCTCTAAGCATTATACCACCTCACTACTCCCTCAACTATCTCATTTATCAGTTCTTATGACCTGCCATAACTATACATTAACCTAAACATAATAAGTGTGCTACAAAGAGCTTAGATTCGAGAACCACTTCTGTCACTTAAGCCCCTGGGCCTCAAGTTTCTTTATCTGCAAAATGAAGGGCTTGGATTAGATGGCTTCTAGGCTATGATCCTCTGAATACTTTATGGTCTGCAAAGCACTTTAAATGCCAATGTTAGCATCCCTATTTTAGAGATGGAAAACTGAGGCTGAGTAAAGTACCATTTAAATATCTGCTATTAACTATTATTACAGGCCAGCCACTCAAGTGCACAAATTACCTCTTTCTCCAAATCAATTGCTTTTTTCTATGATGTCATTAAAATAAAGTAATTAAAAAGATACTCTTTATTGTTGGTTTTTCAGGTCAGCTAAAAGAGGATCAAATCAAATCAGTGATGACCAAGAAAACTTCTTCTGGACAGCTGCTGCTTGAGTCCTCCGAACAGACAAGCTTTCAGAAAGATCATCTAACCTATAAATGCCTTTGGAAGAAAGAAGAGTTTGTGGTTCTTAAAAATGGAAGGGAACTCGAATCTGAAATGAGGACAAGTACCTACAAGAACAAAAAACTCCTTTTTCAAAATATCATCTTAAAATTGCCTCTTCCTCAAGGAAAACAAGCAAACAATGGAGTCAGAAAAGCAGTCCTGGCTCAAAGATGTTTGGGAAGTAAAAAAGTAAGCTCAGCTTTAACAAAAACAAGAGTGTTAGCATTGGCAAGAAAAGGAGAAAGTATAAAGAAACAAAACAATCCAAGGACTGAACTACAAAAGGAATTGGAAAATGCTCAAAATCAGAAAATAGGGGTGTCAACAGAAATCCCCCTCCAGTTTGCCACAGCAGACCTTGACTTGTTGGCCAGAAGATGGTGGTGGCTAAAACGGGCATTTTTAAAAGCATCCCCAAACGTTTTTGCATCAAGAAACAATCAGGAGAACCAAGGAAATAGAGAAAATAATCCCAAGCCACTAAAGAAATATGCCCTCAGCTCTTTAGAAGCAACAAAAACAGTGCAACAGAGTATCAGAATATGGAAACTGTATAATCTGAATGTTGTCTCTAAAGAGCCTTGTAAATCAGTGAATTCAAAAAGAGCCCTAGGAGTAGATGATGAAGAGCCAGAGAAAGATGAGATTATGCTGAAAGTCCTTTGTGGAAGGCTATTGTCTTTAAACATTTCAGCAAATGGTAGCAGTACTTGGAAGGTACAATCAAGAAAAATATTTTTTGGACGTTATACAAAAATAGGTAGAAAAGGTCTTCTGATCTTGCTAACTTCCATGAAAACAAGATCAATGATAATCCAAAAGACCCAAAGAGTTGGAAACAGAGTCATTTTGTCTGTCACAGAATGTGTACACATTAGTAATAGCAGTTCGAGAGAGCCTTGTAGGAAACAGAATAGCACAGATTTAAGAGATATCAGTCAAATTATTTCAAGAAATGGAGGTCAGGAAGCTAAATCATCAACTTCAGAAATTATTCAAGAAAAACTAAAATTCTTATCAGCATTTAAAGCAACATCAAAAGACAAAGAATGCAGGATAAAATTTTGGTCTGTCTATGTAAGGCTACCTTTAAAAACTCATGAAAGAAATGCAAATACATTTCAAAGAAAAACTGACAGGCTGGTATACCAAGACAGAAGTCAGGGAGACCCAAGAATTCTTCATAGAAAACCAGAAGTGGTCCCAGGAGCCCCTTACCTGGATAATGAGGGGAAGACATCTCACTGGATAAGGTTGGAAGAAAGTGGGGGGAAAAATTCATGGAACAAAGCACAACTTCCCTCCACTGGCTTGCTCTATAGTCAGCTTTACACTTCTATTATCAGATCACACTTTAATATTGCAGTTGTGTCACAAAGGAAATTGACTGCCTTTATCAAGACGTTGATGGCACGACTGCCTGGGAAGAGCCAACCAGCTTTTGCCAAGCTGTCTGGCATGTTGACAGTTCTTAAAGCTGCCATATCTCCTAAATCTTCTTTTCATTTGGAATCACAAGAGGCCAACTCCATGTTTCCCAGTGTTCTCGTGGAGGATTTAAGATTAAGAAGCAAAAAATCCATTGAACCTGATAAACATAATGTGACTGTGACCAACCATTACCGGAAACTCCTTCATGCCAATGACCATTTGCCATCTGACTTACTCTCTTTCCCTGGGTTTGCTCCTTCAAGTGAGCTAAACAAGAGACAGAAACGCGATGCTAAAGGGGAAACTGAGATGGTCGCAGTTCCTGTAGGTGAGCCCCCCATCCTACATGTACAGTATGAGCTGACATCCTGGGAATGTTAGGAGGGGTGGGAGCAGACATTGTACGATGTAGAGGTTGTGCTCAAGTTCAGCCAGTGTTGATTAACATTCTCTCCAGCAAACGTTTTTCCCCATGGTCAGAGCTACCATGTACAGAGACTGTGCCAAGTGATGGTGTGTGTAAAGTGCAGGTAAGATACAGCTTTGTCTTCATGGAAGTTACAGTTAGAAGTCAGTGAGGTAACTCGGTGGGTAGAGTATCAGGCATGGGAGTCAGGAGGACTTGGTTCCAAATGTGGCCTCAGATACTTCCTAGCTATATGACCCTAGTCGAGTCACTTAACCCCAGTTGCCTAGCCTTTACCTCTCTTCTACCTTGGGACTAATACTCATATTGATTCTAAGGTAGAAAGTAAGGATTTTTTAAAAAGTTACAGTCAGGTGGGTGTCTAGGACACAAAAAATAAATAATAATACATGGTGAATACATTGGAGGACTAAAAAAATTCTACAGGGAACTGGGGTGAAAGTTTAGGGAAGGAGAAAGAATCGTGGAGAGTGTGGAAAATTTAGAAAATCTGATTTTGACATTAAAGAATTGGTAGGAATTCAGTAGTCAGGCAAGGGGAGTATATTCTTGTCATAGAGAAAGGTGTTAACAAAGCTTTAGAAGTGGGCAAGTACAAGGCAAATAGAAGAGTGGCCCAGTCCAGTTTGGAAGAGTGAATGGTGGTGCCACAGATGGAAAGGCTGAAGCAGAGTAGAGAACAGAGAGACTGGAGGGCTGGAGGGCCTCAGTGTTGGTCAATTCAAGTTTGAGTAACTGCATCCAGGCAGAGATGCACTATGGGCAGCTGGAGATCTGGATCTGGTACTCAGAAGTCAGGGCCATATATACATATATATGTATGCACAACTATATATACATATATAATCATTACATATTATATAAGCTAGACTCAGCCTCCCTTTCCAATATGATTTCAAATGACTTTCTAACATATTAATATGCAACCAAACTCAACTTGTTCCCCAATTTCATTCTATGCCCATTGTGCGGATACAAATCTTTCTTACCTTTGAGGCCACAGTCAGGGAGCACCTGCGTCGTAAAGTCTCTTCTGATTCTCCCAGCTCAAAGTGACTTTTGAATCCTAGTATTTTCCCATATGCTGCTTCGCTTCTCACTTTTTTCTCTTTTGCCCAAATAAAATAAGTTCTTCCTCTATTCTAGGCATACTGCCTAAGCTCCTTGGATACAAAAACAAGTAGGTTCCTGCCCTATTGCTACTATTCTAATTGGGAAAGACAAGCCATAAAGGGGAGTTAAAGGGAAAAGAAAGGATGAGACTAGCAGGAGTATGGAAGGGCAGAAGCAGACCTTGGATGTAGATAGGAAGTGCATGAAATGGATAATGGGCTAGATAAGGTCAATGCTTGCCAATCAGAGCCCAGGCATCTTCATGGTTGGAAGAACAGAGGGAGCATGATACAGAGATGACCATGAAGTATGTGGTGAGGGAGGGAGGGACCAAAGGTTTTGCATCATATTTATTGTTTTAGACAATAAGCTGCTTGAAGGCAGGGGTGCTCACTCTTCATATCCTCAGCCCCCACCCCAGTGTACCTCACTTAGTAGGTACATGATTGAATTGTTGAGTCTGCCCAAAGATGGCTGCTGAAGCCCTGGTGGTAAATAGGTTTCCTTCCCAAGATTCTGTTACTTCTAGGTCTCTCTTGGTCCTCAGAAAGGGTCAGGGAGAGTATGAGTTGCAAGTGAAAAGGACAGAGGAGAAATTGTTAAGCGAGGTAAGAGAACAAGCAGAACAATAAGGTTGCAAGTGAAGGAACCTCAGTGAATATAAAAAATGGGAATAATGTCAGTTAGAGAAAAGAAAGTAGGGATGATAAACTTGCTTTTGAACAGATTTTGAGTTACAGATACCCAGGGAGCTGTCAAAGTTGCTGATGAATTAACTGGTGGAGAATTAACTGGTGGCAGAGAGAGAGGGTCCTGAGCCCAATATGGTTGCTAAGATACGGAGCAGGGAGAGAAGAGGGCCAAACTGAAACTCTCCTCTGGGGCTGAACTCAGAATCCTAGGGTGCAATAGGAGATGGGAGGCAGGATTCCCCTCCACACTTGTGGCCTTCCAGCAGAGGCTGGGTGAGCCCAGGTAGGAAATGGTGCCAAGAAGATTCTTGCTCAAGTATAGGTTAAACTCAGTGGCCTCCAATGCCCTGTTTTGAGTCTATGACTCACCTGAAGGAATGGATCTGTGAGATAAACTTGTCTGGAAGAGGCCTTTCCCAGTCCCCCAGCCACTGGAACCTTCCCCACTAAGGTGACTTTCCATCCATTCTACATAGCTCATGGATGGATTTATTTATGTTGCCTTCCCTGATAAAATGTAAGCTTCTTGAGGTCAAGGACAGTTATTGTCTTTCTTCATATGCTCAATGCCTTCCATAGTGCTTGGCACAGTATCAGGCACATAGCACATGCTTAATAAATGTTTATTGACTAACAGTCACTGTATAAAGACTATATGAAGGTACTGAACATTTTCAGCAACCATTAATAAACTTGATTCTGTCAGAGACCCTGAGTGGTACCTATCCCATCCTGATTTGGGTCTGGTCAGGCTTCTTGGCCTTCCAAGAGGTTGTTTCTTGTGGAGAACCCCCATAGCTTCTAGAGAGGAGGGAGAACAGGCAGCCACGTGGCTCAGTGGACAAAGAGCTGGACCTGAAATAAAAAAGATAAAAAGTTCAAATTTGGCCTCAGACACTTACCAGCCATGTGACCCTGGACAAGTCACTTAACTCTGTTTGCCCCCAGTTTCCTCATCTGTAAAATAGGCTTGAGAAAGAAATAGCGAATCATTCCGGTAACTTTGCCAAGAAAACCCCAAATGGAGTCATGACTGAAAAAAACAACTGAACAGCAAAATCATGGTGTATTGTTATGCATTGTCTCCTCGTTGTTAAGTAATGACTATTTATTGAGCAATTTGGAGTTGAGCCAAAATGCTGCATCCAGTCTTGTAGTCTGTGGCTCCTTCCATGAGGAACCTACTCCATTAAGCCAAGGAATAAAGATAGGCGAGCCAGCAGATAGGGGCTGCTCCTAGAGAGAAGATGAGCCCAGAATGAGAAGGTGGACGCAGCTGCCCCCGGGGGTGGGAGCAAACCTTCGAGTGGCGGCCCCAGAAAGCAGCCAAACGTGCCACCTACTGGTTAAAGCCCCAACGGCAGGAATCTCCTGCTGGCTCTAGGAGAAAGTCCTGGCCTTAGATTTCTGGTCCAGCACAATCTGGCTTGGCCGAGGGAGCCAGCTTCCAAAGTCTCTCGAGTTCATTCTGGAGGCTGGGCGAGTGAGCCTTGAGAAGGCCAAGCCAGCTGCAGCCAGAGGCAGGGGTCCCCCTGCTCCTGGGGAGCCGGACCGGCCCTTCAGACTAGCATTCTCCGGCCGACCGTCAAATGGCTCTTGCAAAAGTTGCCCCTTTCCTTGGAGTGGCCACAGAAACCTGCTGGGGCGGAACAAAGGTCTTGCCCTCTCCATTGTCCTCAGATGGCTGTGAGGCTTAGGTGGCAATGAAATGTCGTGGAAATTGTTTATGGGCGAATGGAGCCAAATGTCATGGGCTGGGCCAAGCTCCAGCAGCAACAGCCAGCCAGCCAGCCCGCCCAGCCCAGGGGGAGCAGGGGCTCTTGGTTGGGTTGCTTTGTAACGTCTGTATGATCTTTGCCAGGGAGATTAGTCAAGAGAAGGAAGCATAGGCAGTGGCGTGGAGGTGGGCATGCATGCCGCCAGGAGGAGGCCAGGGAAGGCACCGGTGGGCCAGGCAAGCTGGGGCTGTGATGGCCAAAGGGCTATGATAGCCAAAGGGCCGCTGACTCCGTGGCTTTACAAACACTCCACCTACTAGGCCCAGGCGTCTCCACCGAGCCCTGGAGGAACTATTGGCAGAGACATGATGGAGCAGGCTGCAAAAATCTGCCATTCTCCATTTTTGAGATTCAGCTTCTGGCCCCTCTCTGGGGTTTTTCAAACCATTTTTCAAATTGACAGTGCTTACATAATCATATTTGCTAGTTATTTCAGCTCCCTAGGATCATGGCATAAATGGAGACCTAGAAGGAATCTCAAAGGCCACCTGAGGCCATCCCCTTCATAGGACAGGTTGGCAAAGGGACCATCTTTAAAGGTTAAAGCACAGAGCTAATTGGAGGTACAGGTGGAATTTGAACTTGGGTCTCGAGACCCACACAGCAAAGTGTGGGGCAGCCAAGTGGCTCAGTGGACAGAGCATCAGGCCTGGGGTCAGGAGGACCCGAGTTCAATCTGGCTTCACACACTCCCTAGCTGTGTGACCCCTGAGCACTTAACCCCCATTGCCTAGCCCTTGCCTTCTACTCTTGAGTTGTTATTAGAACTGACAGTAAGGATTAAAAAAGAAAGAAAGCAGAGTGTTCTTACCTGTCACCTAGCCTGGATGAGGTTCCTCTTCCCTCTTGACCAGGATTGCTCTGCCTTTTTTGAACATGGATTCAAAATAAATCTGGGAATCAGGTGAATTGCTGTTGTGTATTATACAATATAGTAATTCTGTTGTTTTTTTTTAAGGGAAATTAGCTTTGGAAATGCAGAATTTCAGATCTGAAAGGGAACCTTAGTAGCATCTACTTCAGCCCTTGCCAGAACAAGAAGTGGGTAGCCTCTGCCTGAAGAACTCTAATAGAGGGATTCCACTTTGGGCCAAGTAATTAATTTTTTCCCGGCATCCATAGCAAATGGCCTCTTTTCTACTTCTAACCATTCATTGCTCTTGGTTCTGCCCTCTGGGGCCATACAGAAATGTCATGTCCTTCTTTCAAATGCATGAAAATGGTCTAAATATCCCAATTCCTTCAAACAGCCAAGTGGTGCAGTAGCCAGAGTGCTTGGCATAGAGTCAGGGAGTCCTGAGTTCAAATGTGACCTGATACTTGCTAGTTGTGTGACTCTAGGAAAGTCACTTAATCTCTGATGGCTTCCATTTCCTTATCTATAAAATGAAGATCATAATAGGACCAACTCCGAGCTGTGAGGATCAAGTAAGATAATATTTGTAAAGCAAAGCACTGAAAACAGTGCCTACGACTTAGCAAGCCCTGTGTAAACACAAGCTGTTATTATCATTATTATTATTCCATGGCATGGACTTTCACCCTCCTGCTTGCACTTCCCTGGATATTCTCCAACTTTTCAGTATGTATCACCCCAGAGACAGAAACATGAATGCCATACGGTGGTCTGGATGGGACAGTCAGGCAGCTGGCAGAGCCTGCTATCTCTTTTTCCTGCCCAGAGAACTGTATCATTGCTTCCTCCTCACTCAGAAGTCACAGGCGAAGAGGGTTAACAAGTCAGCAAACACTTCCTTGGAACTTCACAGGCACCAGGCATCCTGCTACGGGCTATGGAGAAAAGAGAGAAGCTTTTGTCTGTCCGTGACTTCTCGATGTCTGCTTACTTCCAGTTCAGCTGCCAAAAGGCTTTCTGTCCTCCCATAGCAAGAGGACAGGAGATAGTCTGGAATATCTCTGCAGGTTTTCTGGGACCCTCCATGACTCATCAGCAAGCATTTCCAAATGTGGCTTCAGAAGCCTCTGGGTTGGTGATGGCAAACCTATGACACGCATGCCGACACGCATAGCCATTTTCAATGACACGCGGCTGCATGCAGAGAAGTATGGGGCCACATGCCAAGGATGAAACATTTGCTGTAGTGTAGCGTAGACACTGTGCACTATAGATGACAATCCTACCTATATTAATTTACCTATTTTGGTTTTTTAAATATAGTTATATATTACAATGATACATTTTTGCTATTTTAACTATAAATATCACAAAATTATGGTTTTTTTCCTCAAAGTGACACACCACCCAAGTTATGCTCAGTTTTTTGGCGAATTTTGACACACCAAGTTCAAAAGGTTGCCCATCACTGCTCTAGGTAGATAGGTAGCTGGGAGTCAATATTATGCATGCCCCAAGGACTGGCCCTGCTTATACCATAAAGACTCAAAGGAATCTAACCAAATTCCATCAGTGGAAATCTAAGTAGATGAACAATGCCTATTGTCTAAACTTACAAATGCAATTATAAAGGCAGCTCCTCCAAGTTGAAGTTGTCCATGGGAAATTAGCTGGGCCCAGAACTGAACAGGAACAAGAAAATCAGCTGGATTGGTCCTGGAAAACTGTGCAATACTACAGTATCCCAAGCTTCTCCTTGAAACTCGAGCCCATCTCTTTCACATCCATATTCATTTAGGAATGCCATATGCCTGCCATTCATGGAATGATATGAACTCCAAAAAAGCCAAGCAGAAGAGACTCTAAAAGGCAATTAATTATGTGCCAAAAAGCAATGTATACAGTGTATATCCTCAAAGACAAATATGACTGGTAGTGGAGATGTCCCAGGCATGTAACAAGAGCAAGAGATAAGGGATGGACAGCCTCTGTGTGGTACTGGTGTCTATAAGTCAGGAAGGCCCCTAGAATTCTGGGGTCCTCCCATGGAGGATTTTCAGGGGCACATGAACTGGAACTGCACAGGGTGATCTGCAAGGACATCATAGATCCATTGAAATGCTGATAAATGATCCCCAGAAATCCAACTTGGTCTATTTGTTCACCCCCTATCTTACCCAACTCAGAATAGATGAGGCCCTGGTAATTGAGGTGCTTTCACGGTTTAACCACCAGGTGGCACTGATAGCCATTTACTGGGGCGGCTACACTTAACACTGATAGTTTCTTCATACTCAGGTGAGTAACAGTGTTGTATAATCTTTGTGTTCTCTATAGTAACCAAAGGCTGTCTACTACTTTATCCACTATTTATTCCTTAACTCTGCCTTTCTATTCAAAGTAGCAGGGACTCATTTTCAAGAGGAATGATCTACCCATTTCAAATTAGCTCTGAGCCCCCACACACTAGTTAACCCACCTCCTTTTGAGATGGCAGTATTCACTTAGCACATGGCACTGGTTTTATGTAAAAGGAGACAAGAGTACCTAGAACCAATAATAGAAATATCATCTTTCAATAGTGCCTCAATCCATCCATCAAATATTTATTAAAGGCCTCCACTATGGATCAGGCACTATGCTAGGTACTAAAAATATAAATATAATGAATGAAACAATCCCAATTCTCAAAGAGTTTATAGACTAACAGGAGAGACAATGAGTATTTGTAGAGAAGCATAAAGAGAATGAATACAAAGTAGTTCACTGCATATAACTGGTGGGGAAAGAAGACTATGGACCAATCTCCCTAGTGAACATTGATGCAAAAATTTTAAATAAAATACTAGCAAAGAGATTACAACAATATATCACAGGAATCATATATCATAATCATGTGAGTTTTATACTAGGAATGCAGGGATGATTCAATATTAGGAAAACCATCAGCATAAATGACCATATCAATAAAAACACCAACAGAAACCACACAATTTTTTAAATAGATGCAGGAAAAGCATTTGACAAAATACAACACCCATTCCTTATAAAAACATTAGAAAACATTGGAATAAATGGAACTTTCCTCAGAGTGATAAATGGCATGTATCTAAAACCATCAGCAAGCATTATCTGTGATGGGAATAAATTAAAACCCTTCCTATTAAAAAAAAAAGCCTTCCTATTAAGACTAGATGTAAAGCAAGGATATCCATTATCACTCATTTAATATTGTACTAAAAATGCTCACTATAGCAATAAGAGCAGAAAAATAAATTGAAGGAATTGGAATAGGCAATGAAGAAACAAAGTTTTCAGATGATATGATGGTACACCTAGAGAATCCTAGAGAATTTACCAAAAAACTAATAGAAATAATTAACAACTATAGCAACATCACAGAGTACAAAATAAACCCACATAAATCATCAGCATTTCTATTTACAGCCAACAAAACTCAACAGTAAGAGGTAGAAAAGGAAATAACATTTGAAATAACTCTAGACAATATAAAATATCTGAGGATATACCTACCAAAACAAACCCATCAACTATATGAACACAATTACAAAACACTCTTCACACAAAGTTAGACTTAAACAATTAGAAAAAAATTAATTGCTCATGGATAGGCTGAACCAATAGAGTGAAAAATGGCAGCCCTACCTAAATTAATTTACCTATTTAGTGCAATACCAACCAAAGTTTACCACCATTGACATGGATAGCTATTTACCTAGCTATTTAGTCTACACTCAACCCTGGTAGTTTCTTATAAAAACATTTCTACTCAAACTACCCAAAAATTATTTCGTAGAGCTAGAAAAATAACAGCATTCATCTGGAAGAATAAAAGGCCAACGATATCAAGAGAATTAATGAAAAAATATGAAAGAGCCTTGGCCATATGAGATCTCAAACTATACTATAAAGCAGTATTCATCAAAATAATTTGGTACTGGCTAGGAAATAGAGTATTGGATCATTGGAATAGATAGGGTCAGTGATGGTGAGCCTATGGAACAGGTGCCAAAGATGGCAATCAGAGCACTCTGTGGGCATACAGCCATCCTCTCCACCCACCAGACTTTTTTACTAGAAAGGTAGAAGGACTTGGGTGGAGCTGCTCACTTCCCCCTCCCCACCATTCCTGATGATATTTTTTCACATCACCTGCCCCTCTTCCCAGCAGCCCAATGGGAGTACGTAGGGGGTAAGGTGGGCAGCTCACAGATGGCAGAGTTAGAGAGAAGCAGAGAGCTTGGGCCACTCCCCTCCCCCCTCTACACTTGTTGAGGACATTTCTCACTTCACCCACCCCTCCATCCAGCAGCCTAATGGGAACACTTCCTCCCTCCCCTGTGTGGGGTAACGAGGGGAGGGCATGGCACTTGGTCTCTGGAGAAGGGGGGGCAGGCATGACACTCCATCTCTAAAAGATTTGCCGTCACTGGATTAGGTAATCAAGATGGCTGTTAATGTCCATAGCAACTTAGTGTTCAATAAACCCAACTATCCAAGCTTTTGGGGAAAGAATTCACTTTTTGCAAAAACTGCTGGATCAGCTAGAAAGCAGTTTGGCAGAAATTAGGCATGGACCTACATTTCACATCATATACCAAGATAAATTCAAAATGGATACTTGATCTAGAAATAAAGGGTGCCACCATAAACAAATTAGGGGAACATGGAAAAATTTACCTGTCAGGCTTATGGATAAAGGAAGAATTTATGACTGAATAAGAATAGAGAAGGTTACAGGAAAATGAAATAGATAATTTTGATTACATTAAATTTAAAAGGTTTGGTACAAATAAAACCAATGTTACCAAGATTTAAAAGGGAAACAATGAATTTGGGGGAAAATGTATAGCAAGTATTTCTGACAAAAGCCTTATTTCTTTTTTTTTTAAACCCTTACCTTCCATCTTAGAATCAATACACAGTATTGACTCTAAGGCAGAAGAGCAGTAAGGGCTAGGCAATGAGGATTAAATGACTTGCCAGGGTCACACAACTAGGAAGTGTCTGAGGCCAGATTTGAACCTAGGACCTCCCATCTCTAGACCTGGCTCTCAATCCACTGAGCCACCTACCTACCTGCTTCTAAAAGCCTCAGATCTCAAATATATAGGGAACTTAAATCAAATTTATAAGAACACAATGCATTCTTAAATTGAAAAATGGTCAAAGAATATGAATAAGCAATTCTCAAAGAAATTAAAACTGTCCATAGTCACGTGAAAAAATGCTCCAAATCACTGTTGATTAGAGAAATGCAAATTAAAACACCTCTGAGATATCACCTCACACCTACCAGATTGGCTAACGTGACCAAAAAGGCAAATGATACATGTTGGAAGGGATGTGGAAAAAATGGAATACTAATATGCTGTTGGTGAAACTATGAACTGATACAACTATTCTGGAGACTATTATGGAACCAGGCTTAAAGGGCCACAAAACTACATACCCTTTAATCCAGCAATACCACTACTGGGTCTATATCCCCAAAATATCAGAGATAATGGAAAAGGACCTACCTGTACCAAAATACTTTTAGAAGCTCTTCTTGTAGTGGCAAAGAATTGAAAATTATGGGGTTGACCATCACATGAGGGATGGATACACCATTTGTGGTATATAGTTGTAATGGAATGCTATTGGGCCATAAGGAACAAAGATGAGTTCAGAAAAATCTGGAAAGATGTATGTGAACTGATGCAAAGTGAAATGAGCAGAGCCAAGAGAACAATGTATGCAGTAACAAAAATATCATATGATGATAACTGTGTTGAACTAAACCATTATCAGCAAAGCAAGTCTAAGATAACCAGAAGGGACTCATGATGAAAATGTTCTCTACAGCCAAAGAAGGAACTGTTGGAGTCTGAATGCAGATCAAAACAGGCCATCTTCTACTGTATTTCCTTCATGAGATTTCTGTTGTATATGAAATATGTATCTTCTATCATGACATGAGCAATATAGAATAATGATTTTTATTAGACTATTCACAAGGGGATGGAGGGAGAAAGTCTAAATTTTAAAATATCAGAAACAATTGTGAAGTGTTTCTACATGTAACAAAAAATGAAATAAAATAAATAAAAATAAAAATAACTGGAAGAAAGAAAGAAACTAGCAACTATAGGCCTCAAGAAGGGTTTTGTGTAATATGAGGACCTTGAGCTATATGTTGAAGGAAGTATGAAGTAGAAGTGAGGAGAGAGAGCATTCTGGGCATAGGGGACAGCCAGTGCAAAGACATAGAATTGGGAGGCACAGTGTCTAGTATGAGGAGAGAGGGCCATTTTGGCTTTGATCTCAGAGTATAGGAGGGTCAGTAATATTTAATGAGGCCCAAAAGGAAGGTCAGGACCACATTGTAAAGGGCTTTTAAATATCGCAAAACCTGGAGAACACCATGCATAATCAAACATCCCCTGAGCAAAGTGCAAGCCTTCTGTTTTCCCAGACCCAGAAGTTATATTCAGCCTATAATTTAAGTAAGCTAAGGCAACACAGACCCAACAATATTAAATGCATGTGTCCTCTTCTTATTGTTGACCATCTTCTACAAGAAAGAAACTCCTTGACTTCCAGTTAGTTTCATTCAATGGAGCCACTGCCTTCTGACCTCTCAAACTGACCGGGTCACCACTGGACTGGGATGTGTCCACTTCCACAGGTACTCAATTACTCAGGAAAGGAAACACAAAGTAAACAAGGTAGTGGATAGCCCCTAGTAAACAATAAGTGCATTGGCATTCAATCAACATAAAAATCTAACCTTTGTACATAAACTTGTTTTGTGGTATCCTTGGCCCAGAACAAGGTTTCTTTTTTATTTTGAACACCAAATAAAATGGACATTTCCATACACTTTATGGAAGAGACGAGAGGTTTGTACATGAGATGGCAGATGTCTCTTATATACAACTTTTCTTCTTAAGTATAAAATAAATTCAATTGCTTTCGAAGCTATCAATTATCTTCAATTTTTCCCATCTGTATCATGTTTCTACATAGTTGTTTGCATATTGTGTTCTCAGTGAGGCTAGGAGGTCCTCCAGGGCAAGGACTATCTTTTGTCTTTCTTTCTCTTCCCTGCCTTAAAATAGTGCCTGGTAAGAGTAGCTGCTTAATAAATGATTGGTCAGCTAGGTAGAATAGTGAATAGAGCATTCAGCCTGGAGTTAGGAAGACCTATATTCTAATTCAGCCTCAGACACTTACCAGCTGTGTGACCCTGGGCAAGTCACAACCCTGTTGGCTTCAATTTCCTCATCTGTCAAATGATCTGGAGAAGGAAATGGCAAACCACTCTAATATCTTTGCCAAGAAAACCCCAAATAGGATCATGAAGAGTCAGACACAAATGATTAACAACAAAAATAAATGTTTGTTTGACTGACTGTTGCTTTCAAAATTTCTTACAACACAGTTGCAACCATTCTTTCTGTACATTATGATTTGTTTAGTCATTCCCCAAATGATGAGTACTCTCATTTCTTTGCCACTACAAAAAGGAGCCACAATAAATCTTTTTTGTACATATGGATTGGACTTCAAGGCTTGGTCTCATTCAGTCATTCTAATTTGCCTGAGCATATGCCAATACATGCTTTAAAATAATCTTTTCTTTCTTTCTTTCTTCTTTCTTTTTTTTTTTTTTGTCTGTCCAGGCTTTTTGAACCGTCTTGCATCCCTTCTTGGATTTGGGGTTGGTATTATTACAGTGGCCTTCATTTTTCTGTCAGTAGTGCTCTGCATCCTATTTTACAAATGGAGGTATGGTGGGAGCTTCTGTTTGCTTATTTTATTTCCCCAAATTCAGCTCATGGGTTTGAAATGGCATTAAGTGACTGTGTGTATTTATCATGTTGTAGTTGATGTTTTTCAATTTTCAAAAAAATATTTTATTTTCCCAATTATACATAACAATTTTCAACATACATTTCCCAGAACTCTAAGATCCAAATTGTCTCTTTCTCTTCCCTTCCCCATCATGGCAATGGTAGGCAATTTGATCTGTTATACATATATGATCGGGAAAAACTTTTTCCATATTGGTCACTGTTATAAGAGAATATTCATAAAAACCAAAATATAAAGAAACTAAAGTGAAGAATATAATATGCTTTGATCTGCATTCGGTCTCCTCTCTGGAGGTAGATAGCATTCTTTGTCATACCCCCTTCAGAATTGTCCTGGATCATTGTATTGCTGAGAGTAGATAAGTCTTATCACATTTGATCATTCCACAATATTGCTATTATTGTGTACGCTATTTTCCTGGTTCTGCTTACTTTACTCTGCATCAGTTCATATACGATCATCCTGTGCATCATTTCTTACAGCACAATTGTGTTCCATTACCATCATATACCATAATTTGTTCAGCCATTCCTCAACAGATGGACATCCCTTTAATTTCCAATTCTTTGTCAAAAAGAGCAACTATAAATATTTTTGTAAATGTAGGTCTTTCCCCTTTTTTGTTATTGTTTCAAACCCTTATTTTCTGTCTTAGTAACAACCCTGAGACAGAAGGGTAAGGGCTAGGCAAAGCAGGTTAAGGGACTTGCCCAGAGTAACACAGCTGGGAAGTGTCTGAGGCCAAATTTGAACTCGGATCCTCCTACCTCTAGGCTTGATGCTTTATCTACTGTACCACCTAGCTGCCTCCATGATTAGGGTTTGAGGAAAACAGGCTTCTGAAGTATAAAGGGAGATCTAAATAATTAGAGAAATAATTGCTTAATTTTTTTATTAATAACTATTTAATTACTCATGGGTGGCCAGAGCCAATATAATACAAGGGACAATATTACCTAATTAATTTACTTATGCAATGACATAGCAATCAAAACTATGAAAGGACTGCTTTTTAGAGCTGGAAAAAATAGTAACAAAATTCATCTGGAGGAACAAAAGATCAAGAATATCAAGGGAATCAAATTTTTTTTCTAATGGGAAGGAACATGGCCTAGCAAGTACCTAAATTCACATGATTTTACAAAGCCATAATCCTCAACTTGGTGCTTAGTAATAAATAGAGAGGATGAACAGTAGATTAGATTAGGTGCACAATACTGGAGGAACAAATGAGCATGGTACCCTAGCATTTGATAAAAAAAGATCCCAGGTATTGAGGCAAGAACTAACAATTTCAACAAAAACTAGTGGGAAAACTGGAAACCAATCTGGTAGAAATTAGATATAGACCAACATCTCACCTATATAACAAGCAAGATAAGCTCTGAATGAATTCATCTGAGCTATAGACTCACTTGAGCCTGTATATCTGGTATAAGCAATAGAAAAAGAATTTTTTTTTTAAATCAGGACATTGATAATCTAATGTATATTTAATGATATCTGCTCTAAAACATCTTCTAGGGAAACATTTAAGATTTGCAGAGGTTCACAAGTTGAAGCAAAAAGTCAGAGGTCATCCATCACATTGGAGCCAAGCGTCCATGGTATCTCTCTGTCTCGATGTTTTCATACTAGTGGATTAAAGGTAGGGCCAAAGAATTTCATTCCATCAAATAGCTATAGATATTGCTTTTTTATAGCTTTCATGAAAAACAATTGCCCCCTTCCTTGTCTCTTTATCATCATGATGCATGTTCATATAGGACCCATTATTTTTTATTCTCTAAGTTTTGTACTATATTGCCCCAAAAGTCAAGGTCATCCAGAGCCCTGAGAATTCCATCTCTTTTCTATAATACGTTGTGTCTCAGGGGTCCTTGCACTTCAGTCACCTCAAAACTTCACCTGGGTGCTTAGGAGTCTCTTTGAGAGGCATGATTATATAAGCTCTTGGTGAATAGGGATTGTTTCCATTTTTGTATTGGCACTTGAAGTCTCTAGAACAGTGCCTATCTAGCTAGTTGACTTTGATTTCTGCTGTGTTCAGACTTCTGGCCCCTTAGGATTCTGGTTCTTTTCCTTCAAACCCCTCCTCTGGCCTACAAAGTGGGGATTTGTAGAGAATCAGGATTTCTACAGAGCCAACAGCAAGAGATACAGGCTGAACTAAGGAATGACTGAGGTTCAAAGTCTAGTCTCCCAGGAATCCAGGAATCACTGAAGCATTAAGGCTGCAGGAGAAGCCCAAGATTCCCAGGAAGTCCCAGGCCCTCTCTTTTTAAGACTCTCACTGCTCCTTTCACAGAGGACAGGTCCAGAGGAGAGCAGCCAAGGTGGCCAGAACTAGAAACTTCCAGACAAAAGAAAGGATGAAAACCAAGATACTTATCCCAGAACAGAGGAAAAACTGGGGTTAGGTCTTCTAGAATTTAAAAGTTTTTTTCCCAACAAGGAGGGAGATTTATTCTCTGCAGAGCTGACCTGAATAGATAGTGAGTTTTCCATCTGTGGAGGACTTTAAGGAGTGGGTAGGTTACAAATTGGCAGGGATGTCCTCAAGGGCTTCTTGTTCAGTTATGGATTAAATTAGAAGTCACTAAGCATCCCCCTGTTTCTGGGATTCTCTGTAGGAGGTTACAGAAGTTTCAGTAGGGTAGATTCCAGTTCAATCTGAGAAAGAACTTTCTTCCAGAAGTCTCTCTGGCCTGGACTCCATTATGGGCCTATAGGAGCAGGGCAGAGGACTCCTTGTCTAGGAGGCCCTTGTTTCTCTGGACAGAAGTTTGAGCCAGTGATGTCTAATACTTAGAGTACTTTAGCATTTGCAACAGAAAAGGTGCTGACATAATTACATATCAACTAAGAGAAATACTTTAATTACCTTATTTTATTTTTTAAATAATTACTCCTCTATTAATGAAGAAGAAAGAAATAAAGACCATATCTTTCTGCCTCTCCTTCCACATGCCTAATGCCAAACAAATCTGATGCCCTGCTATGACATCACTCACTGGCCTCTGGAAAAATTGGGCCACAGGAGAAGGATGACTCCCTCAGTTCCTTTTGGAGAGGCACCGGATATGGAGTCAGAAAGATTCAGATTCAAATCCACCTGCAGGCACTTAACTGTGTGACCCTGGTCAATTCGTTTATCTCTTTGGGCCTCAGTTTCCATATCTGCCAAATGAGCCAGAACCTCCAAGTTCCCTTCTAGCTCTAGGGCTATGACCCTGGTATGTCCCCACCTGCATTATTGTCTGATCTGTAAATTGGGGATTTTACTGCAGCCATAAGTGAGACAAGGGAAAGGCACAGCCAAGAGACAGTGCCTGTGACCTGAAAATAAAAAGAACAGTGAAATCTCTTCCCAGGCTGCTCTCTAGTCCCTGAAGTTGTGTGATAGGTGACAAGGAGCTGTGGATGTGTGATTTAGGGGTTGAAAAATCCCCACATGTGAAGACATCATCCCATAAAAACCAATCTTATATGATGACTGAACTTTCCATCTTTTCCAGCATTTGGTGTTATGTAGATAATAGGGTAAGCCCCCATCCCTGGACCTCCTCTCCTCCTCTCTGCCTCCTGGCTTCCCCAGCTTCCTTTAAGTTTCAGCAAAAGCCTCACCTTCTACAGGAAGCCTCTCCTAGTCCCCCTTAATGATAGTGTCTTCCTTTTGCTGCTCCTCTATGGAGATGGTCTGTACTTGGCTAGTTGTCTGTTGTCTCTCCCATCAGCATGTGAGTTCCTGGGCAGTTTGTTTTTTGACCTTCTTTGATTCCCAACACTTACTTCAATGCCAGGCGTGTAATAAATGCTAGTTGATTGACTGGATGGCATCCTGTTGTCAACCAAGAAGGGCTCTTACCTAACAAAAGTAAGTAGGGTAGGATAATCCCCCTTACATACAGGAATGAAAACATCATAACTAAGTAAAATTCAATCAATGTATATAGAAATTTAAAACATTTTTTCCATTTGGAAAATAATTAATACTATTTTGTTTTGTAACAGTTCTCAAGTGATCAAGAATTCAAATTCCAAAAAGGTACTTAAGGGAAAAAAAAAACTTCTTCACACTTACGTATTTTAACTTGTCCTACAATGCCCTACATTGTGTCCATGTCTTATGACTCATATGAGATGAGAAACTCCTTAAAGGTATCTTGGTCTTCTTCGGTGCCTCACACAGGGTATTGCTCAGAGCAGAGGCATAATAAATGTTTGTTACTGAATTGAGAGAGTAATGGCGAGCATAGAGCACTTTCAGGTATAGAGACAATAGAGAATAAAGCCAAGTGCCATACTCTGGGCACCAGAGATTCTCCCCAGATGTCCCCACAGTACCAGGGCTTTGGGAAACAGCTGAATCAAGTGCCAGTTGACCGCATTAAATCCTACACCAGCACATCTGAAGGCGTCATTTACTGAGGAAGGGATTGGTCTACCTAAAAGCATTCCAGCCTAGAACAGTGCTTGGTGTCTAGTAAATATTTGAAAAGTGCTCTTATTGACTGATTAATATGGTGGTGAGATGTAGCGGGGTGAGAGGAAGCAGAGGCGGGCGAAGGGCAGAAGGAATGGCATCCTGGTACTCACAGTGTTTAGCTCTGGGTCTGTGTCTCCTTTTCATGTCCCCATTTTGGTGAAGGGGGGCTCTTCACTCGTGCCTTCATCATTGAAGGTGTGTGTCCCTGAGCAGTAGGAACCATAATTGGGGAAGTGAGTGATAATGAAGGGCATGTTGCCAAGCTAATCCAGAGTGTTTTATCTAAAGTATACCAGTTGAGGTGTCTCTGTAAAGCCTGCCTCCTGTCAAAGGTGACCAGTAGAGGCAGCTTGGGGGCTCAGGTAGAGCACCAGGCCTGGAGACAGGAGATTCTGAGTTCAAATTTGGTCTCAGATGTGTCCTAGCTTTGTGACCCTGGGCAAGTCATTTAATCCCCATTGCCTAGATTTTACCCTTCTTCTGCCTTGGAACCAATACTTAGTATCATTCTAAGACAGAAGGTTAGGGTTTAAAAAAAAATAGTGACCAGTCAGGAAGTATCATCCTGGCATTGAACTGAGCCAGCCTCAGGTTCCACCCCTTCCCCTTGACCCATTTTTTTTTTTTTTTTTTTTGCGAAATTTAGCTGTAGAGTGGCAGTATACTTTGAACTCACTGTATGGAGAATGCCTTTTTTTTTTCCCCACTAAGCAGCCTTTTAGGTATTAACCAGACAATCCAGAGCTAAGCACAGTACCTGGAACATAGTGCTTACTGACTTGATAATCAGGGGAAAAAAGCACCTGGAGTTGTGGGATTATTGTGTTTGGGGGAAGGGGCAGTGAGGCAAAGAGTCTTCCATTGTTTCTGAGACAGGGTGGCATAACACAATGTAGTTCAATTTGGAGGGACCTTCTCCTCTAATGGATGTGAAAGCCTAGAGTATCCCCCACTTCCCTAGGTGGAACAGGAGTATTTAAGGTCGGATGGTTGATTAGAAGAGACCTACTGAGGGGGCAGCTGGGTAGCTCAGTGGATTGAGAGCCAGGCCTAGAGACGGGAGGTCCTAGGTTCAAATCTGGCCTCAGACACTTCCTAGCTGTGTGACCCTGGGCAAGTCACTTGACCCCCATTGCCTACCCTTACCACTCTTCTGCCTTGGAGCCAATACACAGTATTGACTCCAAGACGGAAGGTAAGGGTTTTTAAAAAAAAAAAAAAAAAAAAAAAAAAAAAAAAAAAAAAAAAAAAAAAAGAAGAGACCTACTGAGTTTTAGTAATGGAGTGCCCCTCTTAAGATTCCCACCTAGAAAGATTCCTCAGTTCTCATGTTGGTATATTTAATTAGAAGCTGGTTCTCAAGAACAGTGTGTTGATGCCTAATCTTCAATGTCTTTTTTATAGCTCTTCACAATCAAAGGGAATTTGGCTTTGTGGTGACATCCATAGCTTCAGACACCACCTCCAGTAGTGAGATCACGGATATGAGCCCGAGTTCCTTATCATCATCAGACTCGTTTGCTAGCAAAAGCATAGAAGCTTCTGGGGAATGGTTTTCTGATGAAGAAGGCTTCTTTTGCTCCTCCTCCATAAAAGGCCTTATGGACAGAGTGCAGGTATACCTGGAGACCATGGGTGATGCCAAAAACCCTGAAAAATTCCAGTGTGATGTGATAATCAGTGAGAATGAAAAATCTCTCCACTTGGATAAAAAAGATCAACAGGAAATGCAGATGCCTAAATCAGTCTCTAACCTCTTTGAAGCTTCTTTGAATGTCCTATATCCATCAGAATCAGCATCTCAATCCTCAAAAGTTTCTTTAGATAACCAAAGTCCACCAAAAACAGGGGATAGCCCCTCTCAACTTTCTTCTGGTTTCTCTTTCCAACCACAATCATGCTTTAATGCTAAAAAAGCTTCTTCTGGCTTCTCATATCCATCAGAATCAAGAGCTAATGCCTCAGAAGCTTCCTCTGACCACTTGCATCTACCATAATCACGCAAAACATAAATGGATATTCCCATTTCTAAGACTAAGTAGGTCTAGACCAATTAAGAGCTCCTCGTAGTCTGTGGCTCAAAATGGACCCTCTGAAAAGAATTAAACAGAGCCTCTTTACCCTGGCCTATAAGTCTAAGACAAGATCATACAACCTAGAACCATGCCTCCAATGTACAGGACAAGCATACCAGCACAGATTTAGCTTATTTGTGAATAAACGATATTTAACTACCAGAACCTTCTTGTATTTTGATAATTTTCTGATTTCTTTCCATGAGAGGAATCTCTATATCTACTTTTCTGAATTCTGTATGTAAAATCAACTGCTATTCCTAAGGCAGGTTTACAAAATATGGCCCACCATTCATAGAACCTCTGTACTTGAAAAAGTAGTTATGAAATAACTCATGTTCTCATGATAGCCTGGGAGTTGAGCTCCCAGGTCAGCACTAGAAAAGGTTACTCTCCTCTTTGTGGCTCCTCATGCTGCAAACAAAGAGAAACCAGGTGACATAAAGACACTGTCAACCACAGGTGATATGAAAAATGTTCAATCTAGCAAATGTATTCTTTCACAGAATTTTTAAAAACAAGGACAAGTAAAGCAGGGATGGGCCTACCCGTTCCTTGCAACTGATTTCTCTCAACACTCTTCCTACTGTGGATCACACACTTCCCAATTTGCCCATTTGGAAGTCACCTCTCATGGTCTTAAAGAAGGGAACTGCAGATGTGGCTGACACCAGCTTCTGCCAAGGGACAAGGCCCTTCTCTCCTCTTCATAACTCACCTGACAACCCCTATCCTCCCAGTCAAGGGCTGATCTTGGCATACTGGCATTAGTTTCCTTTTTCCCAAACTGGGAGGAACTACAAATTCCAGGGGCTTTTGTAGCCAGCCAAGCCCTTGACAGACATGGTTATATGAGCACAGAGTCTGAAAAGCATAGCTGGTCCAGAGCACGGGGCTGAGGGTAGATGAATTTGTCAGCCCCAGCAACTCAAGGCAGCCATTCAATAAATGTTTATTAAATCCTGCTCTGTTAGGCACTATGCTAAGTGCTAGTGGTACAGAAAGTGGCAAAAGACAATTCCTAACCTCAAAGAGCTCACTATTCTGGGGGGAAGAGGGAGTATGGTGAAAGGACAACAAGCAAACAAATATAAAGCTGGCTATATACAGGATGAAAGGAAAATACGAGAGAAGGCACTGGAATGAAGGGCTGTAGAAGACTTCTTATAGGAGGTGGGATTTATTTTTATTTTAAACCCTTAACTTCTGTGTATTGACTTATAGGTGGAAGAGTGGTAAGGGTAGGCAATGGGGGTCAAGTGACTTGCCCAGGGTCACACAGCTGGGAAGTGTCTGAGGCCGGATTTGAACCTAGGACCTCCCATCTCTAGGCCTGGCTCTCAATCCACTGAGCTACCCAGCTGCCCCCGGGGGGTGGGATTTTTAAAAAAAAACCTGCAAGGTCAGTAGTCTGAGTAGAGGAGGAAGAGTATACAACAAAGGGGCTGCAATCTGGGGCAATTGAGTTAGGGAAGGGGCAATCGGTCTCCTAACATAGAATCTTAAAAAACGTACTTAGCCAGTTCATTGAGTATCAGGCATATTTACTGCTGTAGAACTATCTCCATAGAGTAATTTCTACCCAAGCTTTGCTATCTTGTCCTTTTAGAGACTGAGCCACAAAGGTTGCATTTACCATGGTTTAGTTAACCAGGGGCCTCAGAATCAAAAGGGGTGTAAACTCGGTATGCCTCACAGAGTCTCTCGTTGAAGTCCCCATGACCTCATCAAGCTTCTGAGTTACCAGAGTGGTTTTTGACACGTTGGTGGGGTGTTTTCTGCCCTCTTTGACCCTTAGGAATGCATCTCTGTATCTCTGGAGGGTCTCCTGCCCACCATCAGTATTGAAATCCCAATTGGGCTGGACATCAGGGATGGCGTCTCTTGCCCAAGCAATCTTGCCCAAGACCTGAAATCTAGGACTCCCTCCGGTGCCTACCATCGGGCCCATCTGTGCACTTCCACTAAGATGTACCACCTTTCGTCAGTATTGAAGAGACTGAGTAGGAATTGTCAGCAATCATCCCAGGTTGGACAATGAGTATGGAAGATGGACTCAAGGAGGTCCACCATGGTCTGAGGTTTGTTGGAGTAGGACAGGATATGGTGCTTCCAGTTTAGGAGAATGGTGGTGGTAAAAGGCTGACAGTATAGAATTGTGTCGCCAGGTTGGACTGTCCTGTCTACATTGAGTTGGGCTTGGCCCTGAGTCTCCCTGAGGGGCATTTAGAGGGCTGAGTGATTCTGGTGGGCCCCTGGGTAGGGTCCATTGGCTGATTCACTCCCTAGGGGAGCACTGGCAGTGGGGATGCTGATGGAGGCGGTTTCTCAGGGACAGGATTAACAACTGGGACAGTTGGCGGTGGATTATATGGAAGTGACTCTTCCTCTGGTACCCCTTGGTGGCTGGAATTGCTCTTTTGTGGGCAGGGAGTCTGGCTCACTAGTATATTGGCTTGCCCCCTTTTCCCTACACACATTCTGATCCAAGAAGACCAACTGTGGGTAACTCCTAACCAGGAATCTATGTATGGGAATTGATCAGGATGGCCTAGACTTCCCATGATCACCCTAAAATTCTCCTTGATAACCTCTAGGTCTAGGGTCCTCTCTGAGGGCCACCCTACCCGAAAGGTAAGCCAGTCTATTTCACAAGAAGACTCAGAGTTTCTTTCCCCAGTGTCATATTTATTCCATAATCTCCATCAAAGCTCTTTCTAAAGTTCTTGAGCTTACAACACAAGATATTTGGCTTGGACAGGGTTCCTCCTATTTCCTAAGTAAACAATGGCACACAGACAAGGGTGGGGGGTGTCCCTTACAGAACAACAGACAGGTGCTTCCTGCTCATATCCCTTGCGGGAACTTGGGTCCATCTTACCTAAGGCTGCCTGGGTAGAATCTAGGTTACCACCCAGCCATTGTGCCATATGATATGGCTGTGAGAATCAGGGTAAGGCCCACTCAGAGTCCATAGCTTGTGCCGCAATGCCACAACACACATGCATGCACTCAGAGTTTAAGCAGTTCCTCCCTTAAGGGAGTCCTGAAACTGATGGGAGGTGATCAGCCTCCCCTTCAGCCTGTGGCGAGCCTGGCTTTTGGCTCTTCCTCCAGGGCCTTGACTTGGTTCAGACATCTGCTGGCTTAACACTATTTCCTCTCTCACCCAGAGTTCAGTCAGCCGGGTATGCCTGAGACCCTAGGCACCGCACCCAGTAAGACCCCTGCAAAATAGCAGGGGGCACCGCTCTTATCAGAGAAAGAGTCGCATGCATGCCCCACAACCTTGCCCCACACCAGTGACTCAAAGGTTCAGTGCAGTTGGGTTTCCTGGCCAATGCAGCAAATGTCGTAGAAAAATAGTCAGTAGGAAATGCAAACACCACTCATGAGATAGGAAAGAGGATTTTTATTTATACACAGGCCCAGAGGAGCAGAGTCTCCAAATTATGGGCCCCCAATTCAGTCAGCACAAGTCTCTTATACCCTCAGTAGGGGTAACTGGCAACCCTGGAATTCTAGGAGTCAGGCTACACTAAAAAAAAGCACTGTAGACCTATCCCTGGAGGCGCCAGGCCCTGGCAGTGATATTCAAAGCTTAATAGCACTGGACTCACTTGGGGCAGCAACAACAGCAGTAGCACAGCAGCAGCAACAGGGAAGATAGGCTCAGGGCAAAACACTTTAAAGTCTTTAGGCCTACTGCTAGAAATCCCAGACCCTGGAGGTGAGATTCAGAACTCCAAAGCACTAGCTTCTCTGAGCAGCAGCAGGGAAGATAGCCTCAGGGAAAACACTTTGAAGAAGGCTACACCAACAAAAAAAAAAAACAACACAGACCTACCCCTAGAAACCCCAGGCCCCAGAGGTGAGGGTCAGAGCTCTTTAGTACTGGGCTCAGTCCACAGGGCCTTTGACAGAGAAGTGAAGACAGCCCCAAGGCAAAGCCCTGTGAGCCAGATGCTGATAGAAATGACCAGCATCTTACAGAACTCTTAGTCCTTGAGTGGAAAAATGAGTAAAAGGCAGTAAAAAGAAACTCTTGATCCTGGACAATTTCTACAGAGAAAAAGCAAAAACCAGAAGCATCAGGAAAGTGTGAGAAACAAACACATGTAAACTCTCAAAAAAAAAAAAAAGAAAGAAAGAAAGAAAGAAAAGAAAAGAAACTGGTTGCAAGTTCTGGAGGAACTCAAAAGGGAGCTTAAGAATCAAGTTAGACAGAAGAAAAATGGGAAGAAAAGTGAGGAGGTGGGATGAAAGTAATACAAAAAAGAAAATAACAGCTTCAAAAGCAAAGTTGGCCAAATGGAATGAGAGACACAGAAATCAAATGAAGAAATAAGCAGATTAAAAACCAGAATTGATCTGCTGGAAGAACAGGCAAGGAAGTCCAATGATGAAAAAAGTGCCATGAAAAGCAGAATAGACCAAATTGAAAAAGAAAATCAAAAGATTATGAATGAAAATGTCTTTAAAGCCTAGAATTGGGCAAGTAGAAGCTAATGATTTCATGAGATATCAAGAAATAATAAAATGAAACCAAAAGAATGAAAAAATAGAAGAAAACATGAAATTTCTCATTGAAAAAACAATTGACATGGAAAATAGATCCAGGAGTGACAATTTAAGAATTATTGAACTACCTGAAAGCCATGACCAAAAAAAGAAAAAAAAAAAAAGCCTAGACATCATATTACAAGAAATTATCTAAGAAAACTGCCCAGAGAGTCTTGAACAAGAGGGCAAAATAGACATTGAAAGAATCCCACAGATCACTCCCTGCATTAAATCCCCAAATGACAACTCCTAGGAACATTAAAGCCAAGTTCAAGAGTTTCAAGACCAGGAAAAAAATACTACAAACAGCCAGAAAGAAACAATTCAGATATCATGGAGTCAGGATTACACAGGATATGGCAGCTTCCACACTGAAGTACCACAAGACATAGAATATGATTTTCCAGAAGGCAAGAGAACTAGATCTACAACCAAGAAACACCTACCCATCAAAACTGATTATCTGCTTTCAGAGAAAAGTATGAGCAATTAATAAAATAGAAGATTTCCAAGCATTCCTGAAGAAAAGACCAGAATTAAATGGAAAAGTCAATGTCCAAATACAAAATTCAAGAGAACCATAAAAAGGTAAATAAGAAAGAGATAAAAATGTAAGGGCTTCAATAAGGTCAAATTGATTATATTCCTATGTGGAAAAATGATATCTGTAACTCTTAAAAATTGTTTTCATTATCATAGTAGATAAAAGAAATATACATAGGCAGAGGGTGTGGCATTAAGTTGTTTAGGATGATATGTAAAAAAAATTAGGGGAACAAAAGAGGATTGTACTAAGAGAAATGTGAAGTTAGAGGTAAAATTGGAAAATTATACCACAGAAAGAGGCTTGTGTATGTGTGAAGAATACTATTACAAGAAGGGGAGGATGAGTGTTGTGACAGGTAATACTTAAACCTTACTCTCATTGGAATTGGCTCAGAGAGGGAAGAACAGCCAGATTTATTGGTATGTAGAATCCTATCTTACACTATAGAGAAATAGAAAGGGAATAAGAAAGAGGGATGTGAGGAGGGGAGTAATATAAGGGAGGGAAAAGTTGGGGGGGGGGGATTAAAAGACCCTAAAGAGAAGTAGGAGGGGAATTAAAAGGGTGGTGCTGGGAAGTGGAGTAAAATAAAGGAAGGGGGAAGGGGGACTGATTAAAAGGAAAACAGTGGTATGGAGGGAAAGAATGAAAGGAGAAAGGGCGAGATTAAAAGAAGATATCAAAACGATGGGGAATACACAGATGATAAACATAAATGTTAATGTGAATGGGATGAAATCACCCATAAAACAGAAGTAGATTAAAAACCAAAATCCCACCATATGTTGTTTACAAGAAACACACATGAGGCAAGTAGACACAGGCTAAAGTTAAGTAGAATTTATTGGGCATCAACTGAGAAAAAGAAGACCAGGAGCAGCAATCATGATCTCTGACAAAGATAAAGCAAAAATCAATATTATTAAAAGTGATAAGGGCTTCCGGGTTAAGATGGCGGCAGAGTAAGAAGCAGCTCTAAACCTCTCCTGACCGAAACACACAAAACTCCTCAAGGGGACATAAAAACAAGTCCAGACGAACGGAGGAACCCCACAACAGGGCACAGCGTGGAAGGTACGTGGAATCGAGACATTTCCAAGCTAAAAAGGGCTCTCACTCAAGCGCGAGCTGAGCAACCGCCCCACCCCCACCCCCTCCACACTCACCTATAGCTCTGAACCCAGCTAAAAAGAAATAGAGCAAGTTTGGGGCACCCATCGAGTCATCAGCAGCTCCGGGACCTGTTCCTGAGAGCAGCAAGACTTAGGACCCCATTAAGTCAAGAACGCACGCGAAATCTGAGCGTGCGCGCGCGGGAGCGGACGCTGGGAGCGGAGCGCCGGCTGAGCAGAGGCGTGGGTGCCGGCTGAGCAGAGGCTTGGGTGCCGGCTGAGCAGAGGCGTGGGTGCCGGCTGAGCAGAGGCGTGGGTGGAGGCAAACACAACCAGGAACTAAAGCCTAAGTGGGGAACCAGTGCAGACGGGTATACGACTGTGGAAGTAGCTCCCTGAGACTTGTAAAGAAACCTCCTGCAGAGGTTCAAGCAAGGGAATCCACCAGGGGGCTTGACCTTGGAAAAAACTAGAACTCAGTCCTCAGGAGCCAATAGATCTCAGACAGACACTGAGAGCGAGGATAAACCTGAGAAGCTGCTGGGCTAATGATGGCTAACCAGTTACAGGAAATTCAGAAGAGAAAGAATAATAACAAAAAAAAGAAGTCTTTAACACTCGACAGCTTCTACACAGAGAAAATCCAGACAACCGAGAAAACAGAGGAGGAGAACAAACAACCATCCAGACCCTCCCCAAATAAGGAAAACTCCTCACAACCTATGGAAGAGTTCAAATCTGAGATTTTGAGGAAAATGGAAGAGATCTGGCAAGAAAATAACAGCTTAAAAGGTAGAATCTTGCAACTGGAAAGCGAGGCTCAGAAACCAAATGAACTGATAAGCAAATTGAACACAAGAAATGACCAGATTGAAAAGGAATACCAGAAGA
>NC_058133.1:27810126-27810691 GCF_016433145.1 Gracilinanus agilis | reverse complement strand
TATGGCCGAAAACCGAAAGATTATAGCCGAAAATCAATCCCTAAAGGCTAGAATTGAGCAAGTAGAAACTAATGATCTCTCAAGACAACAAGAACAAATAAAACAAAGCCAAAAGACTGAAAAAATAGAAGGAAACATGAAATATCTCAATGAGAGAGTGACAGACCAAGAAAACCGGTCTAGAAGAGACAATTTGAGAATAATTGGTCTTCCAGAAAAACCAGAAATTAATAAAAACCTGGACTCTATACTAACAGAAATAATTCAGCAAAATTGCCCTGAAGTCCTACAACAAGAGGGCAATATAGACATTGAAAGGATTCATAGAACACCTGCGGCATTCGATCAAGAAAGGAAAACACCAAGAAACATCATTGCAAAATTCAAGAGTTTCCAAGCAAAAGAAAAAATCTTACAAGAAGCCAGAAAGAAACAATTCAAATATCAAGGAGCAACAATCAGGATCACACAGGATCTGGCAGCCTCAACACTAAAAGACCGCAAGGCGTGGAATACAATATTCAGAAAGGCAAGAGAGCTGGGCCTGCAACCACGGATCAACTAC
>NC_058133.1:27763602-27790311 GCF_016433145.1 Gracilinanus agilis | reverse complement strand
GATCTTCCCAAAAGGTATATAAGTTCCCCAATTTCCTTTGTCCCTAGGAGTGGTCATCTAGCGCGGTGTCACTCCCAGGGGGATCAGGGAGCAGAGCGAAGCAGTGTTCCTTTAGACTCTGCACAAGGCGCAGCTCTGCATAAGAGGCCAAGTAGCCCTCATCCCCCTTTTCCCTTGATTAAAGAGTGGTTTTATGACTATTTAATAGTCCCGCGTTTTTCTAAGTTAACAGTGGGTTCAGAGGGGTGAGTAGGAGATAGGAATGGACAATAGGTGGGACCAAACAAGTTAGGGAAACTGGGTTTAGCTGTTAGAGGAAATGTCTCTTGACAGGAGTGACAGTAAGGCCCTAACTGTCACCCTGCTCCACCTAGATAAGGGATAAACACTGAGTATAATAAATACACACACTATGGGAACTTTAAGGTACAAAGAAAACAAACAGGGAAACAGTTTAATTGTTTTTTGAGAGGATAGGAGAGGGGGTAAGGTGAAACTATGTCTAAATGCCCAGAACTGGAATCAAAAGGGTAAGTTCCTTAGCCAACCTAGCTTCTGCCAGGTTTGACAGCTTGGCTAAGGACCTAAGGAAGAGGGCTTGAGTTTGGGTTCTCACAACTGATCCAGAGATATCTTCAGGATACCAGGAACCAACTCCTCCACAGCCAATGATCCAAAAGTAACCAGGTAGGGAAAGATGCCTTCAAACTGTCCATCAGAACACAGGTTTCTTCCCTACTCAGAGTTGACTTGCAGAATGATATCTTCAGCCTTTACAACCTTCACCAATCTCCAAGATCCCAGGTCAAATAGGGACTGCTGATTGCACTTCTGTTCCAAACCCCTCTCAAAACAGTAATGTCTGTTCCTTAGCTCTCGCCTCTCTACTCCTTGTATTCTATTCAGAATGTCCATGACTTCCAGCACAGGCTTTCCCTAATACGCTTGCAAAAATCTGCCTTTATACTTTTAAAGCCTATACCTATTACAGGAAAGACATCTCAACTGGTACACTCTAGATAAAATACTCTGGATTAGCTTTGAATATGTCCTTCATTATCACTCACTTCCTCTATTATGGTTCCTACTGGTTATGGACACACACCACAACCTTGGATTGATGAAGGCACAAGTGAAGATCCCCCTTTCACCAAAATGGGGATATGAAAAGAAGGCATAGGTCCAGGGCTAAACACCATGTAAAAATATTTTAAGATTTTAAAAACGATTTTAAAATTTAATTAAATTAAAAAATAAAGAACAAATTTAGAAATTTAGAAAGCATGACTAGGGATTAGGAGGCCCAGGGCCAGAAACTAAATAGCCTCAGGGCACAGGTGGTGTTTTCATCACAGCTGCCAAAAAAGGCAAAGATTTAAGTAGGGGGAAGTATTTGCAAAGTGAAATGCTGATTAAGAATATGGTTTTGTATTTCAAGACTAAAGCTTAAAATATAAGAATTAAAGGCTCTCAGCCAGGCAGGAATGGAGAAAGCATACAGTAGTGAGGACTTGTAAAAATATCTCTCCCCGAAGTTTTACAAATTTGATCTAGTAATCTTTAAATTAAAAAGGGATAACTAAAGCAAAAATTACCCCCAGTTATCTGCCAAGTCAAATGCCAGACAGAGTAGCAACTTTGGACATAACATAGATTAAATTAGATGAAACATTTATTAAGCATTTTACTATGTACCAAAACATGAGACAAGTGGCAGAGATACCCAATAATTTGTAAGAAATAATATCCAAGAGGGGAGCCAGAAAGAAAACACCAGGTCTTGGGAGATTGTTTTTGTTTTTGTTTTTGTTTTCACAAATGCACACTAAGATTTAGAAACTAATAAACAAGAGTTCTTGATACAAAAAGGAATATTGGGCCTCACAGATGTTAATTTGATGGGTGGGAATTAGGACTGAACTTTGACTCTGAATGGAGATACCTTCAAAAGGAACAAATAAAAAGGAGTGTGTATGGGAGGAGTGAATGGGGAGTAGCTCAGAATTTAGCAAAGATTTCAAGTAACTAAGGAAGGGGAAAATGGTGATAAGCATTTGGATGAAGATCAATGGAAGGAGATACCAAAGTAATATTATCTTGGATGCATGCTTTTTCAAAATTCTGCTATTTCATTGAATGCCTTTGTTTGAGTGGATTATGTCCATGGATCATCCAGACCATGGAAGAAATGGATGAGTTCTGAGTGAGATAAAAAATGTGGTATAGAGGCATAATATTCAATCAACAAACATCTCTTGGGTGCTTTTGTTGTTTAGTGTTTCAGGTGCCTCAGATTCTTCATGACTCCATTTGGGGATATCTTGGCAAAGATCCTAGAGTGGTTTGCCATTTTCCTTCTGCAGCTCATTTTATAGATTAGGAAACTGAGGCCAATGGGGTTTAAGTGACCTGCCCAGGGTCATGCAGCTAGTAAGTGTCAAAGGAAAGATTTGAACTGATGAAGATGAGTCTTCCTGATTCCACGCCCAGTGTTCTGTGCCACCTAGCTGTCCCATCTTGGGTGCAAGGCACTGGGGAATACAGAGATAGAAACCAAGTAGCTCCCTCCCCCAAGAAGTTTACATTGAAGTAAGGTAGAAGAAGGACAACATATATTCATGTGAGTAGATACAAAACCTGTAGGATGAATATATATATTTTTGGTCTGGTCCTGCCATCTCACTAGTGTAGGAAAACTCTCTGAGTAAATGGAGATCAGCACCTCCTCTAGGAGACTCCCCTGGCTGCCTTGCCTCAGGTCACACAGCCAGAATGGACCTGAGGCAGTCATTGAAATTCCAAAAGCTCTGCCCAGTCTGCCTCTGGAATAACCAAAGTAAATGCCAAGGAGTTGGGAGGGGCACTAGTAAAGGGTGGAATCAGGAATGGGAGAGGCACCTGAGCCCAGCCCTAAAGGAAGCCAGGGATTCTAAGAGGCAGGAGAGGAAGGAGTTCATTGGAGGCACAGAGAGCCCCATATACAAGGAACTGCAAGTAGGTCAATTCACCTGGAACAGCCTATACTTGGGCTATGACACAGGTTAGGGAGGGTGGGGCCAGATTGGGAAGGATTAAAATGCCAAATGTTCTGGAATTAGCATATGCCTAGAACTGACCCTTGACCCTTAGACTTGCCTTAAAGGGGGACCTTGCAAATTTGAATGTGCTTATTCTGAGATCTTTCTTGGAGAGCCTTTTTTCCTCCTAGGAGCAGCTGGGTGATGCAGTGGAATTGAGTGCCTGGCTTAAAGTTAGGAAGAACACCCCCCCCCCTCCTGAGTTCAAATCTAACCTCAAATGCTTCCTGACTATGTGACCCTGGGCAAGTCACTTAACCCCAGGGGCCTCAGTACCCTCATCTGTAAAATGAGCCCAAGGACATGGCAAACCACTCCATATGTTTGCTAAGAAAACTCCAAATGGGGTCATAAGAGTCGGACACAAGTGAAAAATGACTCACAAGTGAAACTTTCCCTCCAAACTGCAGCTTCTAAGAGTTTTCTTTGTGCAGATTCTCATATATCTAAAGGCAGGACACTGACTGCAAAATGTCATGAGGATGCCTGAGATTAGTCTTTCTGAAGTGATCAGTGATCTCTTCATTGCCTTTTCTCAGTCTTCATCTTTATCTACCTCTCTGCAGCCTTTGAAGTTAGGAAATCACCTTTTCCTCTCAGAGATTTTATGACAGTTTGTTCTTTTCCCCTCTGGATCTCCTTCTCCCTGATTGACCACTTACCCGGGGCAAGAGTCCCAGACTGATGGTCTTAGATCCTGAAAGTACTCAATGAGCAGATCCTAAGTATCAATCTTGAGCACCCTTTTGTTATGGAAGTCTCTTCCATTATGTTGAGGCTAATAGTCCCACCCAGATAATCCAGTCCTGACCTCCTCCTCTCTTTGTATGATATTCTTGCCCTTTATTTCTAAATTAAAACCTTTGTCTCCAACCCTTGGTCATTTCTTTAAAATGTTAAAATGCTTAAATATACCCACTGTAAAACCATTTTCCATTTTCTGGAAGATGTTCTTTAGCTTAAATGTGTTCATTGTAAAGCCATGGTAAAGCTAGTCAACATTCTGTTTCCAACCATTGTAAAAATAATATAATCCCTTCTGGGAGGCTTGATTGCATCAGAATTCTCTTATAAATAAGAAATCTTTTTTTTGTGAATTTTTGGGCAGTTGTCTTTGGTCAATGACTTGAGACAATGTCCCCTCCATTTTTTTTTCTCTCTCAATAAAGTATTATATTTCAAGTTATGGTTTCCCTCCATCAAATTTTTTTTCTCATAGTGGTTAATGAGAGTGTGTCTTGACATTTTTGAGGTCCCCTCAATTTCCACTCCACCTCAAATTTAACCCATTTCCAAGCTTCCCTATTACTGTTGAATGTTCCACCATCCTTCTAATCATTTCAGGTGAGAAGTTTCTATCAACTCCTCACTCTCTCGTTCATTCCACATAGCCAATCAGTTACCAAATCTGGTCATTTTTACCTTCACAAAATCTCTAGAATGCAGCTTCATTTAGTGTCATTTGGAAATATTGAGTTAACCAGCCAATATGCTCTCTGTGGGGGATGGTTTAAGGTATAGGCTTTTCTCTGGTTACTATATTCTCCTCCCCAAGCCTTTCTCTCTGGAGATTAAATTGGCCACATCCTATTACAACTGAAAGCTCACTTTTAGCTAAGGGGCAATATCCTGGACTTTAGATCCGTATGACCCCTGTATCTGCTCTTTTATGGAATTTATGTTAGATAATCTTCCCTGACTCACTGATTGAATGGACAAAATGTTCCAATAGCCATGAAGTGAGCTGATGCAGGCACTATGGAGCACTGAAAGCTTTGTCAGACATTGAAGAAATCAGTCATCCACCGATCCTGGGCCATCACCAGCTGTTCTGACTTTCGTCTTGCCAAAGTCTCTCTGGAAGAAAGAGTGAGGCCAGCACCTTTGGGCACTTCTACTTAGGGGCATCTAGAATTGCTCAGGGGATGGAGTCAGGCCTGAAGACAGGAGGTCCTGGGATCAAGTCTGACCTGACCCTTCCCAGCTGTGTGACCCTGCCAAATCATTTAACCCTCATTACCTATCCCTTACCGCTCTTCTGCCTTAGAACCAATATGTATCAATATCTAAGATGGAAGGTAAGGGTTTAAAAAAAAAAAAAGAAATGAGGCTTTTGACAAAGATACTTGCTATAAATTTTCTAAATACATACTTAAATCAAGACAATACCTGTAATGCCATTGAAAATGAAGGACAAACAACAGCAATTAGATAATAACAATTTTACATATTGTTTTATTTGATCCTCAGGATAATCCTAGAATGTAGGCACTAATATTATTTATAGATGAGGAAACTAAGGTGTTTTAGTTTAGAGTTTAAGTGACTTGCCCAGGGTCAAATAATTAATAAGTAGATGAGACTGAATTTGAATTCAAGTCTTTCCTGACTCCAGGCACAGTGTTCTATACTAGCTGCCTCTGATGAAAAGTTATTGGTGTAATGGCAGTAGCTTAGAGCCCCCAGTTTAGAAGATGCCTAACATTCAAATTGAGGTTGAGCTCAAATTTGCCTCTTTGTTTTTCAATAGTGAACTCCAGGCCTTCTTATGTTTGGGAAAGTAGGGGTGAAGAATGAAGCTACAGAAATGAGCAGAACTTATGGTCATGTCTGTTATTGGACAGAAATGAGGAGGAAAGTTGGAAATTTCTCTCAGACTTTGAAGAGGCCAACAAAACTGATAGCTTCAATCTGAACTTTCTGTTCCCAGGTATTTGCAGGATATGATGGCTCACTACCACCATTCCCTTCTCTGCTGTGGCTCTGGCCTTCTCTTAGTCTCTTCTCTCAGTGACTGCTTCTGTGCTTCCAGTTCTTTCAGGCTTAGTTTGTTAAGACCCCAGGGCTAGGGTCCCCATTCTCACAGATGCCCCGCTTTAAAACTCTCGAGAATGATGAAAATCTCCTTGCTCAGAGATTGTGATAATCCCAAATTGCTTTTGGAGATAATAGGGAAAATTATTCCTCTTGTGTGGAGTGGAAATTGAGGGGAACTTGGAAATGTCAAAGTTCACCCTCTTTACCACTTATTAAAAATATATATGACCGTGGAAATGAATCATTTAAAATATATAATGCTTTGGGGGGGAGGGGGGAAGCACTGCCTCAAGTTATTGACCCAAGACAAATGCCCAAAAATTCACAGAAAAATACCTTACTTATAGGAGAATTCTGATGCAATCAAGTCTCTCAGAAGAGATTATAACATCTTTATAATAGTTGGAGACCCAAATATTGAATAGCTTTACAATGGCTTTAGATGAACACATTCAAGGTAATTAACATCTTCTAGAAATGGGAGAATAGCTTCATAAAGAATACATCCAAGCAAATCAACATTTTAAAGAAATGGTCTGGAAGCTGGAGACAAATACAAGGAGGCATCCTCATTTCTTGAGAAGGAGGACTGGATTATCTAGGAGGGGCTGATGAGAAGATCAGTCAAGCCATTGGGCTTGACCTCCTGGAAGAAGCTTCAATAATCCAAATACAAAGATACACTAAGAGAGTCTTCTAAGACAAAAAGGCTCTCAAGATTGATACTTCAGGATCTGAGACCATCAGTCTGAGACTCTCTCCTAGGGCAATTCCCAGACAGGACTCACTTAAAGCTGTAAAGCTTTTGTAAGGATTTGGGGGAAGGGGAGACACCAACTTTTAGATATTAATAACTATTAATAACTTGAGAATAACACACTAATTTCTTACTCCACACACTCTGAACTACAAATCCTAAGATATCAGTCTATCCTCAACCCCATAAGATACTATATTAGTTGAGGGCCTCATTACCTCTTGTCTAGACTATTGCTATCGTCTCATCAATCTCCCTGCCTCAAGTCTCTCCTTCACTTTATTTTTATTTTATTTTATTTTTTTTTTAAACCCTTAACTTCTGTGTATTGACTTATAGGTGGAAGAGTGGTAAGGGTAGGCAATGGGGGTCAACTGACTTGTCCAGGGTCACATAGCTGGGAAGTGTCTGAGGCCGGATTTGAACTTAGGACCTCCCATCTCTAGGCCTGGCTCTCAATCCACTGAGCTACCCAGCTGCCCCCTCTCTCCTTCACTTTAATCAGGTTCCATATGGCCAAAAAATTTATTTTCCTAAAGCTCTAACCATGTCATTTCTTCTGCTCAATAAGCTTCACTGGCTCCCTAGTTACCTCAAGGAGCAAATACAAATTCTTCTGATGGCATTTAAAGCTCTTTACATATTAATAATATGGTAATAGGTCTTGATCAATGACACATGTAAAACCCAGTGGAATTGCCAGTTGGCTCTATGTAGCCAAACCATTAATTTTAACACTTACATATTCCAAAGAATAGCAACTTTTTCCCAGAGCTCCTTCCTGCTGAAATGACAGCCCAGAACTCATTTCCTATTGCAATCAGGAACATACATGATACCAATCAATCAGTCACTCACTCATGAAGCATATATTAAGGGCTTATTGTTTGTCAGACACTGTGCTAGACTTTGGGGATACAAGGACCAGACAAGGGGCCTACACTCTAACTAGAGTAGCAACTTTGACATGCAAAATAAATGAATATATAGAAAGTAAAGAGGAGGCACTTTGCAGGGAAAGCACTAGTATCCGAAGGGATCAGGAGAGAGCTGGGGGAGGAAGTGGTGCTTGAGCTAAGCTTTGGAGGAAACCAGGGTTCTCTGAGGGCAGGGGACCAGGGGAGGGACATTCAGATATCATGACACTGGGAGATGGAGTTTGGCTGGACAGTAGAGTGTGTGGAGAAGAGAAATGTATAAGAAGACTGGTGTAAAAAATGAAATGAATATATAAATGATAACTTTAAAATATAATGGTTTTTATAAGATTTATTAGTAATCAATAGAAAATGAAACCACATGCCATGCTGGCTTAGGTTGTTTAAGAAGCCTACTATTTCCAGCTCTAGCATGCCATGCAATAGGAAGCAAAGAGGAAGAGGAACGCCAGCCCCTCAATTTTATTTAATTTTATACAAAAAATAAAATAAAATAAAATATATAATGTCTATGTCAGTGCATAATGACAGGAAACCAGTGGACTCATGGGAAATATAGTTCAAAGACCCCAAGGTCTTTGAGAAGGTAGGTTCAAGCCAGACTTTAAATGAATAAAATATTCCCTTAGGTAATATTACTGATCATGACATGACTTCTCACTCTACCTGGCTTCTTGCATATTGAGAATGCTTACATGTAGAGGAGCTAGATTTCTAAGTCACTTTAAAATCGAACTCAGTACACTTGGAGAAGAAATTCGACATATTTGTCATTGTGAGCAAAGTATTTACCATGTTCTATCCAAGATGATTTGATTAAATTCAAGGCAAGGATGTGAAAGGAGCCCTAGATTCAGAGTCAAAGACCCTAGTCCAGCATTGGTGAACCTTTTAGGAGCTTGAGTGCCCAGAGGGCAAATTCAAGCTGTCGGTGAGCCCTTGGCTTACCAGAGAGAGTTGAGGGGGAAAGTGCTTGCTTTGGGGGCCTGGACAGAGGGATGGAGCATGCAAAAAAGTGCCCTCAGGCGCTTGGAAGAGGGGGACTGGAGCAGCTCCCCAAATGCCACCTCTTTGCCAATGTGCTCTACCCTTTGACCTAGTTTTTCACCTGTAAAATATTTGGGTTACCTATTTCATAGTGTTTATGAGAATCAAATGAGGATAATACTTAATAATAATAAATATCTACTTAATTATGTACAAGATCACAAAGTGATTTACGAATATCAGCATTTATGTACAAGATTATAAAGTGATTTACAAATATAAAAAATAAAGTGATTTATAAAATATGAATTTAGTTTTCCTGTGGTATGATTTTGACAGATGACTGAAAATATCTTCCAGTTCGCTTACAGGAATGCCAGAAATAATTCTGCGAAGCCCCCCACCCCATATCACTTACTCAAGTTAAGGCATTGTCTCCAGAAGATTCCTATCATAAAGCACGTGTGTTCTAAGAGATGTTAGATCTTGTGTGCAAGTACAATTTTTTAAGCTTTAACCTTTCATCTTAGAATGGATACTAGGTATTAGAGCGGGAAGGGCTATGCAATGGGGATTGAGTGACTTGCCTAGAGTCCCACAGCCAGGAAGTGTCTGAGGTCAAATTTGAACCCAGGAACCTCCCATCTCTAGACCTGTCTCTCATCCACTGAGCCGCCTTGCTGACCCCAAGTATATTTTATTAGTTTAAACTCCTTATAAGCCCACAGAGTCAGATTAATAACCCACCCTCATCTTCCTTTTTCTTGGTATCAAACAGAGACTATATTGATGCATCTATGATGCCAGCGAGAAACCCCAATCTCATAGTATTTCTCAATTTTATGGCTAGCAAATTTCTACTTTGTCCTCCTCTGGGCTTTGTTATTCAGAGTCACAGGCTGCCAAAGCAAAAACAAAATAACAAAAACAAACAAAACTTTTCCCTGTTACTCTGCCCTGCTCTTCAGCTTCATTCACTTTAGCCCCCTCACTCTGGCTCTCTCTTACTCCAAAGTCAGAGCCCAAAGAGTTAACAGAAGTGGGAGAGTCCAATGTGTTTTAGGAGGAAAGAGGACAGAGCCCAGTCTGCTGAGTACTGAGTCTACAGAGAGGGTTAGGGTCAGATTGCAGAAAGTATGAATGCCAGACTCAAGAATTTGGCCTTAGCTTGCTAGGAATAGGGAGCCATGGCAGGGCTTGGAGCTGGCTGGCACTGTGTTTTATTTTTAGCCATGGTTTCTGAAGGTCTGTTTGCCTTTTTGTGCCTGGGTTGTTTCAAGAAAATCAAAAGTATGTACTTAGGGAATTACAGCTGCAATTGTCCACTTGGGGAATACAATTAACTCCTTGGCACTGACTTTGCAAGGGGAGTGGATAATTACAGACCCAGCTGGCCAAAACCAAACTCTGTTATTTGCACAAGCAATTTTGCACCTGCAATTAATTATGGCCCCCTGACAAAGCACAAGCCAAACATAGCAATTAATTTCCTATTTTAAAAATCAGTGTAATGGTAAAACTGAGTTTTTTTTGAAGAATGGGGAAAAGGCTGATAGAAGCTTATCTTTTACGAATGTGTATCTATATTATATAAGTATATATGTAGTGTATACACATACACACATACATATTATGTGTGGTTTTGTCTCCTTTTGCACGTGGTACAAGGGCCAACCTCAGAATACTGGCTCTTGGAGTTTATGGTCCCCGGACCTAAGCATTAGTGTTAGTGTGTTAGAATATCGATCCTATTTAGAAAAGTCATCAGCTACTGGGAGGAAGAATATGGATCCTAGAATTGGAGATCCTGGGATTTCCTCCTGACTGCTACCATCTACCTCTTGGGTCCTAGGCAAGTCACCTCAACTGAAAAGGTGGATATCAATGCCAAACCACCTCCACTAAAATTGTTCTTCAAGGCCTTATGATGGCTGAGAGTATATGCTGCATTCACAGGAATGAAATCCTCAAGGTGGACAAATTCAAGTCAACAAGTAACCAAAAATTATTAAAAATTATTTTAAATTATATTTTTAAATCCTTACCTTCTATCTTAGCATCAATACTCTATATTTGTTCCAAGGCAAAGAGCAGTAAGGACTAGGCAATAGGGTTTAAGTGACTTGCCCAGGGTCACATAGCTAGGAAGTATCTGAGGTCAAATTTGAACCCAGGACCCCCCATCTCTAGGCCTGGTTCTCAATCCACTGAGCCACCTTGCTGTCCCCAACAAGCAATTTTTACACTAGATGTCAGGCACTGGACTAAACATGAGAGATACAAAGAAGAGCAAAAAACAGTCCCTGCCTTCAGGTAGCTCTAAGTCTAATAGAGGCAGCGTGTAGACAATGATGTACAAAGAAGACAGACATAGACAGGATAAGTTGGAGATAATTGCAGAAGGAAGGCACTAAGCCCAAGAAGGATTGGGAAAAACCTTCTGTGGAAAGCTGGAGTTTAGCTGAGACTTGAAAGAAGTCAGAGAAACCAGGAGGTAGAAAGGAGGGAGCTAGTTCTAGGCATCAACGGGGAGCCCGTGAGAATTTAGGGCACTGGAAACTGGAGTGTCAGGTGAGAGGAACAACCAAAAGACTGGTGTCAATGAATAATGGGTACATAAAGGAGAGTGAGGTATAAAAAGACCAGGAAGGCAGGAAGGGACCAAGCTGTGAAGGATTTTAAAAGCCAACCAGAGAATTTTACATTTGATCTTGGAGTTCACAGAGAAATGGCTTTTGTGGGCTGCCCTAGTGTGGCCTCTCTTGGACTGGCTCAGATAAAGTCAGAAAATTTCCTCCTTGCTTTGATTTCTGGGTGATGATTTTTTTTATCCATAATTGTCTGAGACTTGCAGAGGTCTCAAGCTCCCTGGAGAAGTGCCCACTACTGAATTGCAAGGTATTCGAAGGCTCATCCTGCCTCCCTCCTAGAGCCAAGAGAATCCAATGAAAAGATGGTCCTAAAAGTGCTTGGCAAAATGTAATGCCTGTATTGAAGTAAGATGCTCCATAGAAGCAGCTAGATGGCTCAGTGGATAGAGCACTGGGCTTACAATCAAGAAGGCTCTTCTTTATGAGTTCAAATCTGCCCTCAGACACTAATTAGCTATATGACTTTGGGTAAGTAATTTAACTCTGTTTATCTCCATTTCCTCAGCTATAAAGTCAACTGGAGAAGGAAATGGCAAAACGACTTTGCCAAGGAAACCCCAAATGGGATCAGGAAGAATCAGACACAACTGAACCACAAGAATCTGTGTCAAGCACTGTGAAAAGTTCTGAGACTAAACAGAGGCAAAACCACATCCTGGGCCCTCAAGGAGCTTCCATTCCAATGGGGCAGACAGCTTGAAATTATGGACACGACATGGACACTACAAATCTTTTACAAAATGGTCATCTCAGCTCAGTAGAAGACCACCCTCCAGTCAATGTCGCCATCCTGCAAGATAATGTTGCTGGAGCATCTGCACCTGTTTTCTCCATGTCCTCCTTAATATGGCTGGCAATTGTTTGGGTGATTACCACCCCCTCGGGGTGCTTTGCCATATGTGCTTTGTTGACCACTGTAGTCAACACAGTGTTTGTGTGTGTTTATATATATATATATATAT
The DNA here is from genome assembly GCF_016433145.1 of Gracilinanus agilis. Lineage (NCBI taxonomy): Eukaryota > Metazoa > Chordata > Mammalia > Didelphimorphia > Didelphidae > Gracilinanus > Gracilinanus agilis. The sequence continues at coordinate 27,778,122 of NC_058133.1, read as the reverse complement.
ATATGAGACAAGGTAATCTCAGAGGGGAAGAAAGGTCTCCTGCAGAAGGTGGGATTTTATTTTATTTTATTTTTAATTTAATAATTTTTATTTTTTAGAAAAGTTAACATGGTTACATGATTCATGCTATTACTTTCCCTTTCACCCCCCAACCTTCCCCCCCCCATAGCGAATGCGCATTTCTACTGGTTTTAACATGTGTCATCAATCAAGACCTATTTCCATATTATTGATAGTTGGATTGGTGTGGTAGTTTCAAGTCTGCATCCCGAATCATGTCCGCCTCAACCCATGCGTTCAAGCTGTTGTTTATCTTCTATGTTTCCACTCCTGCAGTTCTTCCTCTGAATGTGGGTAGTGTCTTTTCCATAAATCCCTCAGAATTGTCCTGGGTCATTGCATTGCTGCCAGTACAGAGGTCCATTACATTCTATTTTACCACAGTATATCAGTCTCTGTGTACAATGTTCTTCTGGCTCTGCTCCTTTCACTCTGCATCAATTCCTGGAGGTCTTTCCAGTTCACGTGGAATTCCTCCAATTCATTATTCCTTTGAGCATAATAGTATTCCATCACCAACATATACCACAATTTGTTCAGTCATTCCCCAATTGAAGGGCATTCCCTCATTTTCCAGTTTTTTGCCACCACAAAAAGCACGGCTATAAATATTTTTGTACAAGTCTGTTTATCTATGATCTCTTTGGGGTACAAACCCAGCAATGGTATGGCTGGATCAAAGGGCAGGCATTCTTTTATAGCCCTTTGAGCATAGTTCCAAATTGCCATCCAGAATGGTTGGATCAGTTCACAACTCCACCAGCAGTGCATTAATGTCCCAATTTTGCCACATCCCCTCCAGCATTCATTACCCTCCACTGCTGTCATTTTAGCCAATCTGCTAGGTGTGAGGTGATACCTCAGAGTTGTTTTGATTTGCATTTCTCTAATTATTAGAGATTTAGAACACTTTCTCATGTGCTTATTGATACTTTTGATTTCTTTATCTGAAAATTGCCTATTCATGTCCCTTGCAGAAGATGGAATTTTGGCTGTATCCTGAAGGACCCAAGAGAAGCAAGCAGACAGAAATGAGGAGGGAGAGCACTCTGGGCATGGGGCACAGTTGGGAAAATGTGTGGAGTCAGGAGATGGAATGTCTTGTGTGAGAGACAGCAGGGAAGACAATGCCACAGGATCATCAACAAAAGTGGAGTGTAAAGAAACTGGAAAGGTATGTGTGTGAACAGGAGTGTAAGGAGGGGGAAGGTCATCATGGGCTTAAAATGCCAAACAGCTTTCTCAAGGGGCACCTCCAAAGAAGAGAAGACAGAGAAGGATAGATCAAGTGAGAGCTTTATGAGGATGGGAAAGTTATGGGTGGTATGTTTGTAGGCAGTAGGGAAGAAGGCACTAGACAGGGAGAGGCTGAAGGTGAGAGAAAGAATACAGGTGACCATGGTGGGGGCAATCTGCTAATTGGGTGGGATGTGAGCAAGTGTCCATGGAGAGGGATTGGCCCTGGCAAGAAAAGGGCCACTTCTTCATCCAAGACTTTAGTAAAGGAGGAGATAGTGGAGGAAAAGAATTCCAGTCATGGGGGAGAGCCAGTGAAAATTTGGGGCTTTGGGAGATGACGTGCTATACAGGAGGAACAACCAGGATAGTAGAGAATGTGAAAGAGAACAAAGTGTAAAAAGCCTGGGAAGGGGCAGCTAGGTGGTTCAGTAGATTAAAAACCAGACCAAGAAATGGATTCAAATCTAGTTTCAGATACTTTCTAGTTCTGTCTGGGCAAGACTCTTAACCCCCATTGCATAGTCCTTATCGCTCTTCTGCCTTGGAACTAATGCACATTATGATTCTAAGACAGAAGGGAATGAGTTTAAAAAAGACTGGGATGGCAGGACCCCATTTGGTTTTTTATTTTTTAAATTTTGGGGTTTTCTTGACAAAGATACTCTCTTCTCTTATCTCTGGGAGGAGATAAGTGAAAGGAAGAGGGAAGAAGTGGGGCTGTTCTCAAGGAATGTCTTCAATTTTTTCAGTGAAGTATTAGGGAAGGTTCTCAGTTGAGAGGGTATCATGGGAGATCTGAGAAGAGATGAGAACATTTGGAATAGCTGCTTTGGGGAGTGGGATAGCGAATAGTTTAGGAATGACTAGAATGTTAGTTAGGCTTGCTGAAGAGGGCCCAGTTGAGACTGGATAACACCCCTAGGTAGTGGGCCCAGTCAATACAGTTTCATGATTTCCTCCATCTTTTTTCTCAACATATGAAGATCTCCTTTTACAGAGCCAAAGGTCTACTTCATGCGTCTAGGTGGCACAATGGAGAGAGCATAGGACCGAAATTCAAGGAGCCCTGAGTTCAAGTTCTGCTCAGATACTCAATAGAATGTGACCCTGGACAAATCACTTAAACCTCTCCCAAATTCAGTATTTTCAACTATAAAATGAGGATAAGAAAGAGCACCTCCCTCCTGGCTTGTTGTGTGATAAAATAACATAAAATTTGTAAAGGGATCAGCATCAGTGCTTATTCAATAAATGTTTATTTCCTTCCAGTGACTAAAGATTCAAAATCTTGTTTTAAGTTCTTAGCAATAGACAATAATAGTTCTGCTTCTTAATTACTGATGGACTAGATGAGAGTCCAGTAGATTTGAGTTCAAATCCTCTCTCAGACACTGACGAGCTATGTTCCCCTGGGTAATTACCTTGCTGTGTGCCTCAGTTTCCTCATCTGTAAAAAGAGGAGGTTAGATCTGATAGCTTCTAAGGTCTTTTCCAGCTCTAAAGTCTATATATGATATAAGCAGAGTATTAGATTTATCCCTGAAGGTGTAACATTTCCCATCTGTACTCTAATGTAAGACCTTCCACATGGCAGTACACAGATTTGACCAGTTACCAATAAAATGGAACTTTCCAGCACCTGAATCCAGCAAGTAAATCAGACTATTCCTCTTAGTGCTGTCTGAGGATGTACCTCTGCAAGCCTTAATACCATCAATATTCTTATTACTCCTACTACTTTTGTGCTACAGAATGGGCATTGAAGAAAGACTTGTTGATTGAACGATTAATTGCAAGGGAAGGCTCCCTTGGGTGTTAGCCATCACTAGGCTTCTTAGGCTTGTTATGACTTCAGTAGAATGGCCTCCGTGGCCGCCAGCTCTCTTGGAGTCCCCCATGGGCACAGAGGGATGGGGAATGAACTCATGCATGTGGGGAGCTAACCTCAAGACACCTAATAAAGGTTAGCTATTATTGTTGTTGTACCTGGGGAAAAAGCAAGAGTGAAAACCAGTTTGGTCAGAAGGTAGATCACCAAGGTGGAGCAGTAGGCAGCAGTCCCAGCATTGAGAATCATGCAACCATGGAAAAATATTCTATAAAATAAACAAACAAATAAATGAATGAATAAATAGATGAACAAATAAATAAATAAGCAAGCAAGCAAACACACATACACACAAATAAATAAATAAAGAGAGGGCACTGAAATGGAGAACTGAACTATCCATGGGAAAAACTGAATTGGAAAGGCACGAGATTTGGACCTGGGTCAATTCTCATTTTATTTACTGGCTACATGACCTTGGATCAGTCCCCTTCCCTGAGGAGTATGCTCCCAAGCAAATCATTTAACCTCTCCCAGCCTCAGTTTCTTCATCTAAGAAATGAGGAGGAAGGACAGATTCAATGATCTCTAAGGTCCCTTCCAGTTCTCAATCTATGACGTCGTGAAGCTTCAGTCCAAAAAAGTAAGTGACTTGCCTAAGGTCACATAGTAAGTGTCTAAAGGTAAGAATCTAAATCCAGGTCATCTTGACTCTACGTTAGCATTCTGTCTGGTGGTCTCAGCTAAAGTCCCACCTTCTTCCTACAAGAAGGGTTTCCTCATCCCTCAATTCTAGAGCCTTTAGTCTTCGATTAACTCCAGTTCATCCTTGTTGGTGTGCAGCTATTTATATGTAGTTTTCCTTGTTAAACCAGGAGCTCCCTGAGTCCTCTCTTTGTAACACCAGCCCTTAGCCCAGTGCCTGGCATACATTAGGCACTTAATAAATGCTTTTTTGCCTGCCTGCCTCCCCCCAAATCTGTTTCCTCCTCGGTCTGAGGAGGGGCTTGAGCCAGATGGCCCTGACTAAATCCTCTGAGGTCATGCTTCTTGGCCCCGGCCACGGCCGTCCATGAAGGCTCCCTCCTGACACTTAAGGTCACGGAAAGAACCAAATCCTCCCAGCTGAGACAACAACGCACTCTCGAACAGCTGAGTTCTGGCACAATATTACAGTGTTCCAAAGAAGAAACTCTGAAAACTGAAACTGGCCTGAAGAAGAGCGTGTTGTTTTTAGAAGTCCCGAAAGCTCGCTCACATTCCTCCAAGATGGTGCCACCTCGGCTTAAGGGAATCAGGAAAAATGGCTCTTGGGGCTCGGCTTGCCCCTTCCCCCTCCGAAGGCTTCGGAATGAGCTTCAGGGAAGCGCCCTTGGCAGCTGGCTGCTGGCACTTCGGGTTCGGGCACCGGCGCCCCGAACATCTGCTGCCTTTCCCCGGTAAATGCCTTTCCAATGCGAGGGCTGATTATTTTTGTAGCTTCGGAATTTCTAGAATTAGATTTCATTTCACAGGGTTTCCCAATTCAGAGAGGCCGTAATGATGAAGTTTTCTCTTCTCGTTTTTGGCTCTTCTGGGCCCCGATACAACAGGCTCTTTGTTTTCTCCTTGGCAGAGATGTTTCTTTATTAGGTTGCACCAAAGGCCTCTTCTTTCTTGCTGGTGTTATTCTTCCATGAGGGGGAAAAAAAATCTTCACCAAAAAAAATAAAATAAAACCAAAGTGGCATTTTAACTTGTTAAAATTAAACAAACAGGAAATTCTGAAACATAATCCAACAAAAAAATGTTCATATGAATCCTATCAAGCTGTACTCGTCACAGTTGAATTGAAAATGAATGAGAGGGGGCAGCTAGGTGGTTCAGTGGATTGACAGCCAGGTCTAAAGACGGGAGGTCCTGGGTTCAAATCTAACCTCAGATACTTCCTAGCTGTGTGACCCTGGGTAAGTCATTTAACCCCCATTGCCTAGCCCTTACTGCTCTTCTGCCTTGGAACCAATACACAGTATTGATTCTAAGATAAAAAGTAAGGATTTTAAAAAATGCTATATGAATATTACTTTAGGATAGTCATTGTTGTACAGTATTATTGGGATTGGATTTGGGAAGGCATTTGACACGGTCTCTCACCATGACCAGGGAAGGCAATTGGGCCCTGGGGTAGGAATTGAGGGCTGGTAGTGAAAGGGTTAATCCTCCCAGGACATGATGAGAAGATGTCCAGGGAGTGAAAGGAAGCATGGCCGGAGCCAGGCAAGATGGAAGGATGTGGTCCAGATGGCTTTGGAAGAGCCATCGACTGGACTAGATCCTAGGGATGTTGACTACTAGACAGGCGAGTCATCCTGGAGGGAGGCTTCTAGGGAATGACCCAGAGACCTAACTCGGAAACACTTTTTTTGATTTAATAAAATGTACAAATAACCGGTTGGATTAAATGTACAAATAACATGCTTTTAACACCTGAGGCCAACACAGTACTAGGAATCATAGCTGGTCTGTTGGGTGACAGAATCAGGTTCCAGAAACATCTCAGCAAGCAGAAACATGGGGCCAAATCTAATAAGATAACATTTTATTATAAGAATACACCTGCCTCCCCCTTGTTGCAGAGGGGGGGAGCACCCTAGGCAGCATCAGCCTTTAGTGGCTTTATTCTGATGAACCGGGGCTCCCTCCCACCCCCCTTTTTATTCTCTGTTATAAGGTACAGAAGGAGGAAGAGAAGATAAAAAGTCAAATTGTCAGTGAAGAAAAAAGTTCTGCAACAAATAACTCTGATAAAAGTCTGCTCCAAGATAAGGAACTGAAAAATCCTTAAGGCCAGAAGTCATTCGGCAACAGAGAAGTGGCACAAAGCTGACCACGTGCTTCTTTTTCAAATAAAGAATATTTTCCAAAGAAGAGGTCGGCAATCTGCAGCCCTGCCACCTGTTTTTGTAGGACCCACCAAGCTAAGAATGGCTTAAGTTTGATCATACTTCAGATTATAAAAACCAGTCTTAGCTCTAGCCCCCAGGTGAAAAGAGCAGGGTCTGGCCCTCTGCCCCTCGTTCGAAAGAAGGCATAGAGACAAAAATCAAAGTCGCCTTCTATTGGGCACTAAAAACATGAGGCTTAATAAAATAATAAGCCTTAATGAGACTGGCTTGCTCCAGTATTGGAAGGAGAAATTCCCCGTGTAATCCTTTTTCTTTTCCTTTTGCTCCTTTGTGTGTTCTGATTCCCTCTGTAGCCCCAAGAGCTTATATTTAGATGCCACCTTAAGGTTTGCAAACTGCTTTGCATAGATTATCTCATTTGACTTGATATTGGAGTCATTTGCCATTTCCTTCTCTGGCTCATTTTATAGATGAGGAAACTGAGGTAAACAGGGTGAAATGATTTACTCAGGGTCACACAGCTAATAAGTTTCTGACTCCAGATTTGAACTCATGAAGATGAGTCTTCTGGACTCCAAGCCCAGTGCTCTATTCACTGAACTACCTGGCTGCTCTACAATGTAAGTAAATAGAGTGAAAGTTCCTGAAGGGCATTTACTAATGCCTAGTAAAAATGCCTGGCAAATAGAGGGCACTTAATAAAAATGCCTTTTGACTTTTTTTTAAACCTGTACCTTCCATCCTAGAATCAATACTGTTTATTGGTTCTAAGGCAGAAGAATGGTAAGGGCGAGGCCGTGGGGGTGAAGTGACTTGCCTAGGGTCACCCAGCTAGGAAGTGTCTGAAGTTGGATTGGAACCCAGGACCTCCACATCTCCAGGTCTGACTCTCAATCCACTGAGCTACCCAGCTGCCCCCCATTGGTTGGTTTGTAAGATAATGAAGTTCTTTTTAGCTCTCTATCCTTGAAAACAGTGATTCCCAAAGTGGGCGCTACTGCCCCCTGGTGGGTGCTGCAGCAATCCAGGAGGGTGGTGATGGCCACAGATGCATTTATCTTTCCTATTAATTGCTATTAAAATTTTTAAAAAATTAATTTCCAAGTGCCTAAGTAATATTTTTTCTGGAAAGGGGGCAATAGGCCAAAAAAGTTTGGGAATGTGATGATTAGATTAAGTCTACACTGCCCATCTTTAGATTTAATCACCAAAGATGAGAGCACCTCTAATTCTGGGAGGTCCGTAGCCCACATGTGCTAGAGTGAGTAACGAATCAGAATCAACTGACCCGCCCCCTAGGCAGTACTATGAGAAGCATCTATTGTGATTGGACATGCAAATTAGGAGGGAGGAACAGGAAGTGACGCATAAGTGACCCCTTTAAAAGGAGAAGGTCTGCAGTCAGCTGAGGTCTTCGGTGGAAGAGAATGTCTGGAGAAGGACCTTTTCTGGTTCATGAGGAGTGTTGGAATACTGAGACCCTGGCGAGGCTGCTTTAAATATCTTCTTTGAATTGTCACTTGGGTAAGTTAGGCTGACTCTCTCTCTCTTCCCTTGGCATGTCTGGAGGCTCCAGCCTCAGGGAGGCCTCTCTTGCCTTGTTTAATTAACCTCTGCGCCCCTCTGCTGGGCCTCTAAATCCTTACCTGGTCCGGGCCTCTGGTCTGGGCTAGAGTTTCTCTCTGTCAATTTCCCTACCATCAACCTTCCTAATTGTAAATAAATTCCATAAAAGTCATTTTGACTTGAGATTATTCTTAATTGATAATAGTTCAATCCTCTGGCGACTATCTTTTAATATATTGAACCCATAAAACCCCTTTTTCACCCTTACAGGAACCACTGCTTGAAAGGCTTTAAAAAAACTAAAACTGAAAAATTCCCCTCTACCATAAAACCTGATGAGTGAACAAAAAAATTTTCCCCCGTAAGACATGTACCAGGGCAGCTAAGTGGCCCAATGGATAGAGTGCTGGGGCTGAGATTGGGAAGAACTGAGTTCAAATGCAGCTTCAGACACTTCCTAGTTCTATGATTCTGCACAAGTCATTTAACCCTGTTTGCCTCAGTTACCTCATCTGTAAAATAAGCTGGAGAAGGAAATGGCAAACTATTCCAGGATCTTTACCAAAAAAAACCCAAATGGGCTCACAAATGAAAAATGACTAAGCAACAAGAAGAAGAAATATACCAGACAATTCAATCTGATAATCATTTATTAAATGCCTTATAGAAGCACTGTCTCTGAATGCCTTGGGAATGAGTCTTTCTCCAGCCAGATGATGTTGGCATGCCACTGAGAAAGTGCTGAAGAAAGTTTCAATTATTCCAAGAAACATCCCTCTGCCTTGATAAACCCAAAGGTTATAAAAACACATGGAAGGACAGCCGGGAAGATGCCGGGAGTCTGGAGTCTTCTCTGGAAAATCAAAGGGCCCTTCATCTTAGCTCTTTGTTTTCTCCCCAACAGGAAAATAGACAGTTTCTTTGATTAAAAGAACCCTGGGATTGAATGGTTTTTCAAACTAAATGCTTCTTAAAAATGACTTCTTTCTTTGTGTGGTGCTCTTTTGAAAAGTTTGCAAAGATTTCCACCCCCATCACCACCCCCACCCCCACCCCCCAGTTAATTCTTTCCTTCTCTGACTTTGGTAAAATGAATAAATGAGTGAATGAATGAATTTTTAAAAATTCATTATGCACTTAATATGTGCCAAGCACTGTGCTATGTGCTGTTGATAGGAAAAAAAAAAAAAAGACCATGTCTGCCCTCAAGGCACTTATATTCTTTTTCTTCTTCTTCTTTTTTTTAATCCTTTTGTCTTAGAATGAGTTCTAAGGTAGAACAGAGGTAGGGCTAAATGGTTGGGATTTAGTAACTTACCTGGGGTCACACAGCTAGGACTGTGTGTCTAAGGCCAGATTTGAACCCAGGATCTCCCAACTCCCAACTACACCACTGTGCTAGCTAGCCACCCCAGAACAACATAGAGAATTGAGTGATAAGAGAGGGGTGCTTGGGTTTGGAAAGTTAAAAAAAATGGGAAGTAGGTCCCTGGGCAGCAAATTGACTCATCTTTTCTGGTAGAAGTGGCCATTTTGATGATTTTGGTTCTAGAGCTGGAAAGGGAATGGGAAGAGGGGGGGGCTACAAGCAAGGTGACGAGCAAGAAGATGGCCAGAGTGAAGCTTAGCTAGACACCTGCTTAGATGTGGATATGGGGAGGCAATAATCAGGGCAGTTGGGTCCTGGGGTAGGAGTTGAGGGGTGGTGGTGAAAGGGTTAATTCCCCAGGATGTGTTTTCTGGTCCAGACAGCAAGGATAAGGAGCTGGCCAGCTTGTGAAATGAAGCATGGCTGAAGCCAGGCAAAAGATATTCATTGTTTAGTTGGAAAATGGGAAGGTATGGACTATAGAGGTAAGAGGGCAATCTTGTAATCAATTGGTGTTTTAATATTAAACAACCTATATTTTCATATGCTTCAAGGTTCATTGAGTTCCTTCCTCACAGCTATCCTACAAGATGGAGAATGAGAATTTTATTATGCCCATTTTATAGACAAGGAAACAGATTTTTGAGAGATTAAACATCTTGTGCAGAACAAGTCTACAAGCCAGGATTTGATCCAAGTTCTCTCATCTCTAAACCATGCTGACTCCACTGGAGCCTTCATCTCTATTTCTTCCCCGCCAGAAACTTGAATTCAACCTTGGAACCACCCTGGTCCCTCAAGGGTAGGTTTTCATCTTATTTTGTTTGGTTCTAGATCTTCACCTCACTTCTCAGCCCTCTCCAGCACTCGGTGTAGTACTCAGCACACAACAAGGGCTTAATAAATGCTTTCTTGTTTATTTCTTATTTAATATTATCTATCTATCCATCTGAATCCAAGTCTGGAGCTTCTCCCACTATGCCTCCTGTGGCAATATAGAGGTAGCGCCCTTCCAGGACTACTTCTCGATCTCCCACCTGCTTTGGTGGTCCAGGTCCAGCAGCAGATTACTCGTCACGGCCATAGAGCCGACCTGGAGATGTATAAGGGTTTCTAGTACTGTCACTAGTTTGCACCCTAATGATGTTATTGCTTTCCCACAAGTCATCCTCCAGTGCCTGGGAGGCTCTTCCTCCTTCCCACTGCCTCGAAATCCTTATCGTCGTCCTTCAAGGTTCAGCTTGGGGGCGTCACCCCCTCCATGACATCTTCCCTGATCCCCCCCTCCATTAGTGCACTCTCCCCCTCTTCAAATCACCTTGTGCTTGCTTATGGACCTCAGCTCATCCTTATGTGCTTGCTCATTCTGCAGGACTCACACACACACATACATATATTAGATAATATTAACAAACAATAATTATATATTAATTTGTAATCAATATACAATATTAATTATAAATAATTATATAATATATATATTTATCTTCCCGTAACTTTATCCTATCATGGTGCTTTATTCAACAATGCGGAGGTCCTCCTTGACTTCTCCTGACAGGCAGAGCTTCCTGTGGACCTGTCTGTCATTTCTCCATCACGCTGGGACAGACCTTTGGCGATCACACAGTTGCCTGTTTTTACATCTCAGCTTGCGTTGTTATCAGGGTCACTGGACAAAGGTGATTCCTACTCTCACGGCTTCCAAAGAACCTTAAATAATGTTGACACATGGAATAGGAGATGGCTTATTGTAAAAGTCTTTAAGGGAGTATTTTATCCTTTGGAATCAAATTCTTTTTATTCGAAAATCATTAAACGATAAGCATGATGCTTTCTCTACCTCTTTCTGTTAATTGTCCTAGAGGGAAAACGTGGGCCATTGTTGAGCAGCGCTTGCAAAAACCTACTTAGCATGGATAAAGGCCTCGGCAGCTAGAAAATGTGAGTTCAAAACCTTCGTCAGAAACATACTAAATGGTGTGGACATGTCACTTAACCCCTGTCAAACTCAGTTTCCTCATCTGTAAAATAGAGATCATAAGAGCATCCGCCTCATAGAACTGCTGAGAAGATCAAATGTGCTTTGTGAATCTTAAAATGTTACATGAATGTGAGCTACGGTTATTATTACTACAAGTACCTTCATTAAGAACTCCCTTGAGCTGACTTTCCTTACAGATGGGAGAAGCATATGGGTCAGTCGTCCTGATGTCCTCAGTCACCTTTTTTGAGCATTAACCAAGTCCAAGATTTTTTTGCATGCTTTTTGGCATCTTCCACTCCTTCAGATACCTTGAATACTGGTCCTTCAATATGCTTCCAATTATAGCGCCTCCAGTACAGATTCCCCCTTTATAGACACTTGGTCCAATACAGCTGCTTTCCCCATCTTTGTTCCCCTTGGTGTCATTTCTACCTCCTCTATAAACACATCCAGGTGTTTCCACTGTCCTTGATGGAGAAAACAGTTGGATAAATTACTTTTGTGAATCCTTTCTATTTTTCTTGTGTTTGTAGTCTTCCTTCCATTTTCATCCTCGAATGCCCTTCGGATGACTTTGTTTGGATGGATATCTTGCCAAGCTGTCATTAGATTGGTTTTACCCTTTGCTGCTTTTCTCTGTTTTATGAGACTAATAATTATTAGCTCACAATCGTCCATCCCCCTTCTCTGCAAGATTTTACAGAGGAGTTTATATTCTAATCCAGTGTTGCTTTTGGCAGCCTCCTCATTCCTTTTCCCCAGTTATTCAAATGTTTGCTGACTAAGGTGCTTTTTGGCTTCCTTATTGTGGCAATCAATGTACATTGGTTAAACTTCTGGATAAAAACATTATAATCAATGTCAATGTCATTCCTGCTGTCCATTTCTTGTTCTTTATTTTCAGTTACTGGTGTAAGTAGATCAGGGTTAAATTGCTTCAATTTTATACCATCTTTTTCTCATTATTGTTCTTTCTTTCTATTTTTGCTGGGTCTGCTCTTAATTCAATAAATCAATGGTCTTAACCGTACACAGTTGGCTGACTAGGGGATAACTCCCACATCAATAACGCCTTTTCCTGTCTGTCAAAATTTAATCTATTTTTTTTCAGTGTTATATGATGCTCACCATGTCCAGCATCTACTATTTTTTTTTAATTAAACATTTGTTGACTTAATAATACAGAGAACTAGATCTTCTATGTAACCAACAAATCTTTGGGCACTCTCAATCCAACCGATTTCTTATATTTTCTTTCCATCTTTACTTTTTCCTCACTGATACATAAGGTCACTAAATGTCAAAGTTTATGTTGATTTAATTTGGATAGTCCTATCAGGTTCTTCATAGAATTTCTCTGCCCCTTCATCACCAGCTGCTGATTTTTTTTTTTTAGCTGCTGATTTCAGTGCAGAAGACCAGTGTAATTTTTTATGCATTTTTGTAAGTACTTATCCTTAGTATTGCAATACCTGATGACCAAATAGTCCATGAAGCATTTTTTTTTACTTCCTCTCAGGATACAATAAAACCAACCCTGCCAATTCTTTTCTATCTCTCTAAGGGATACCTGTGGACCATTCTGGGTAAAGGAGAAACTTCAGGCCCCATCTTCTACCTGTCTACTATGCATCTGTCAATGCAGACTCTTCTGTTTCTTTTGTCTCTGGTGTTTACTCTTCCCTGAACTTTGCCAAATGAACATCCTGGAATCCAATGGAGCTATCAGAGGTCTAGCAACTAGAGTTGGTAGATCATCTACCACTGCCACTAGATCACCATCTGAGTCTGGTGGGAGGCCAAGCCTGTGTAGCCAGCATGCTGAGCAAGAGAACCACCCAACCATCCACTCTACAAGTGGTGACCTTCTCAAATAGAAATGCGATCCCTGTGGGCCACACATTCACTTGATTTTAAAATGTGACATTACCTACATTTTATTGTATTTTTATTTTGTTACATTTTAATCCCATTCATGGGCCATGTGAACTTGGTGGGGACTCCATGAAAGGAAAAAAAAAAGATTTCAGGGGCCAGGAAATACCTATTGATCCCCCATGTTCCCTACATGTGTGCCACCTTTGTCCAACTTTGAACTGATTCTCTTAAAGGATCTTATATATGCAAGTGGGAGAGAGTGCAGGCTTGTGATATATTATAGCAACCACTTTAAGTGTGAATCTACTCTCCCCCAAGATATGTAGAGGGGGAGGCATTTTTTTAGCTTAGGGGGATGTTTTTATACCTTGATCTTTGATACATCTCAGTAAACATTCCTTTATAAAAGCAAATTGAGGGGGCAGCTGGGTATCTCAGTGGATTGAGAGCCAGGCCTAGAGATGGGAGGTCCTGGGTTCAAATATGACCTCAGACACTTCCCAGCTGTGTGACCCTGGGCAAGTCACTTAACCCCCATTGCCTACCCTTACCACTCTTCTGCCTTGGAGCCAATACACAATATTGACTCCAAGACAGAAGGTAAGTGTTTAAAAAAAAAAAAAAAAAGCAAATTGATGATAATTGCCTGTCCTTGTAGACCCTTCTAGATGCCAGCAAGTCTGCTAACTCAAGCCTACTAACAGGGCCTTCAAGATACTATTTGGTCCCATAAAACAGTTTAAATTCCTTAATTGTCAGAGGGGATATCACTAGCCCCAGTTATGTTATCCTCACCCTCCAGGATGTTGTTTATCCTCTAACCAATGGTATTGTCTTCCCCACCAACCTACTCTGTACTCCCAAAAACTATGTTTAGGATGGTGAACCCTACCTTGAGATCCATGGTCTTTAAAAAAGGCCACTGATCCACTTTATTAGTTCTAATAAATTGATCATGTTCACATCATAGTCCCTCAATTTGCCTTAATTTTCAAATGTAAAAAATGGTACCCTCATTTTGAGTTACACTGTGGGTATATTAACATTCACTCAAAACTTTTTCTCCTGAGTCCTAGCCAATGTGTTTCTTGTATTAGTCAACCACTTTAAGGTTTGCAAGACACATTACAAATATTATCTCATTTGATCCTCACAGCAATCCTGTGAGGTAGGTACTATTACTATGCCCATTTTATAGAAAGGAAAACTGAAGGAAGAGAGGTTAAGTGAGTTGTCCAAGGTCACACAGCTATTAAGTGTCTAAGGCCATAAGCAAAGGATGCTAATTAAACAGTAATATAAGATAAATGACAAGTAAAATTTCTTCCTATAACCATAGTTATTATATCACCAGGAGGTGGAAGGGACATATGTGGGAAACCCATATGACCAGGCTATATTTATATCTATATTTATATCTACCCCCACCCCTCTCTCTCTCTCTCTCTCTATATATATATATATATATATATATATATATATATCTTTATATACATCCATATGAGAGCACGTGCATAGTGACCATATTTGGCCAGGGCAACTTATGCCTTTGACAACACAGAGCTAGCTTTATCTTCTAGTAATGTTACTGGGTGAGATTTTTTCTCTAATGAGCTGGGGTCCTCTGCTGTTCTGGTCCCTTCACCAAACTGCTCTTTGCTGGGTGATCTTGATTTTAAAAACAAAAACAAGAACAACAACAAAAAAAAAA